>NC_091471.1:231712334-231771640 GCF_036971445.1 Narcine bancroftii | reverse complement strand
TAGGAGAGGGGAGAGGATAGGGAAAGGAGAGGGGAGAGGATAGGGTGGAGGAGGTGAGGGGAGAGATGGGATGTGGACGTAAAAATGTACACAGGGACCATTGTTCGGACCACATCGATCCACGTGCGATGGACTTGGGGTGGTAGTTACACAGCCAGGGAGCTCAACACATTGGCCTGTGGGAGTAAGACAGGGAGAGTTACTGTGGTGGGGCTGAGGGGGAGAGCAAGGAAGTGGGGGGGGGTGAAGGGAGGAGGGCTGGAATGGGAAATGTGTGGGTGAGTGGTAAAACATAACAGTACAGGCCCTTCGATGTTGCGCCACCCCACATATTCTCTCCTAAACCCCGTCCCCTCCCCAGTAAGCCCCTATTTTTCTTCCATCCACGTTCCCATCTATGAGTCTCTGATTGTTCTGGCCTCCTCAACCATTTTCGTCTTGGTGATTCTTAATTTAAAATCGTGTAGCGGCCCACTAACTGGGGTGCGAGCTGGGACACAAGATGGCCAGCGACCCCGGGGGCCAGCGACCTTCATCACAGGTGACAATCTGCACAGCGGGAGGGCCAACTAGCCCAAGGCCGTCGCTGCCGAGATGTCGCTTCCGTCGTCAGCAGTGGGGAGAGAATTTGAACCAAGCTGCCAGTCTTCGACTCCTTGGGTACATTTCGTTCTTTCCACCCTTTGTGGTCGCGCGCATGCGATAGGACAATAATTTGGGGCCGGTATTGTAAGGGTTAAAATGATTGACTGGCCAGTTTCTCGTAGACTACAGTGAATTATGCAAGTCTGTGGACAGATTTTCACTGTGGAGAAACTCAGCAGGTCAAACACATCATTGTAGATGGAGAGGAAGCATCAGCAAAGCGATCTCCCGGCCTGCGACCGGTCTCACCGACGTAGAGAAGGTTGCAAAGGGAGCCACTGGATGCAGTAAATCAGTTCTGCGGATGTTCAAGTGTTGCTTCGCATGAAAGGCCTGTTGGGGCCCTGGATGGTGGGGAGGGAGGGGGTGTGGAGCGCAGGTGTGGAACCTCCTGCGGGCCCCAAAGGAAGGTCCAGGGTGGTGATGGGTGGAGAGGGATGTCCCTGCGGAAGGGGAAGATGTGTCTGGTGGTGGGATCTTGAAGCAAGTGCCAGAAAGTCTGGCGGATAATGTGTTGGACGTGGATGCTGGTTGGGGGGTGGGGGGAGAGAATCTGTTTGTTGCTTCTGGGGCCAGGGCAGATGAGCAGGAGGTGGAGGGGCAGAAGGGGAACCCACATTTGTGGAAGGCAGACATTTCGGAAGATATGGATTGGAAGACCTCACCTTGGGAACAGATGAGAGGGAGAAATTGAGAGAAGGGGACAGGGTGTGACGAAGTGTCGTCTAGATAGAGGGTTTGTAGTACATGTCGGTAGAAAGCTCGTCTCCCAAGATGGAGAGAGAGATCCAGGAAGGGGGGAGGGGGGGGGAAATCAGCAGTCTGTTGACATTCCTTTGTGTTTCTATAATCATACAGTCCTCTTTCAAGGTTTAAAAAGCTGTTTTTTCGATAATTTTAGAGAAACAATTTTAGCTTTCAATTTGCAATTGTGATGTTAGAATCAAGAACGTGGAGTTAGGATAATTTATTTGACTGCTGACTATATTATGTCATATTCTTCTTTGGCTTGGCTTCGCGGACGAAGATTTATGGAGGGGTAATGTCCACGTCAGCTGCAGGCTCGTTTGTGGCTGACAAGCCCGATGCGGGACAGGCAAACACGGTTGCAGCGGTTGCAAGGATTATCCGTTGATGAATTGTTAAGTATAGTTTGCTGTTTAAAGTGCAAACAGTGAAAAACAATGCTATTTCATGTATTAACAAGGGATGCACGTTCTCATGCGATTCCAAAGAGAAATGGTCGCAATATCCTGTACCTGATTTGATTCTCTTTTTCATGCAAATCGTTTCCATAAGGGTGTAATAGGTAATATTTATAATAATTCATTAAAATTCCAATCAACCTCTAATGATAACATTGAAGGAACTTGGGAGTTGGAACTTCAGATACTTCTCCCAGAGGGACTTTGGGAAGGAACGGTTAAAACCTCTTCATTATGTGCCCGACACTCATTAGATTCAGTTTAAAGGGTTTCATTGGACCCATAGGTCAAAAGATAAATTGGTCCGTATCTTTCCTAATGTTTGTCCCATGTGGGATCGATGTAAATCACAAGTGGCCACACTAACGCATACGTTTTGGTCTTGAACTGTATTGGAGAAGTATTGGACAGGTATTTTCAAGACTTTGTCCATTATTACGGTGATTAGTTTGCAACGAATTCACAGACCACTATTTTTGGAATTCTACTTCCCAAGTGAGGTCAAGTTCCCACATCTGCACATCAGGTTGTCGCCTTCACTATACTGTTGGCCAGAAGAGCCATTCTATTTAAATGGAAAGATCAGAATTCACAGACTTTGATGCAACGGCTCTCCCAAATTATGTCATGTTTAAGTTTAGAAAAAAATGAGAAGCTGCACCTTTGATACCTCTGTTAATTTTGAAGAGACTTGGTGTCCTGTTATAAACTATTTCCATACGAGTTTATTGTATTTTGAATGTTTTGAATATTTTTTTTTTGTTGCAAGGACCAGATAAATCGTTTGTACTGATCTGTTGTCGTGAACTCTCCGTTAAGGCTGACCATCCCTTTTTGTCGGTTAGATGGGGTTTTCACAATTTTTTCTCTCTGTTTTTGAATATTCCAAATCGAGAAGGGGTAATGTTATTCAATATGTTATAATGTTATACGTTGTATAATGGATTGCAATATATTGATGTTTCTGTTTTTACTATTCGATTCTGGATCCCATTCTCCTCCTGTATCGTTTACTATAATATGTTTAATAAAAAGATTGGAAAGATTTATGAAGGCCTAGATGCCAAAAGCTCTCTTTACAACCCTGTCCACCTGCAATGCCACTTTCAAGGAATTATATCTCTGTATTCCCAGATCCCTCTGTTCCTCCAACTCCACAGTGCTCGACCATTCACCTTGAATGTCCTCCCTTTGATTGTCCTTCCAAAACACATTTGTCTGCTTTAAATTCCATCTGCCACTTTCTGGCCCATTTTCCCAGCTGGTCCAGATCCCTCTGTAAGCTTTGAACCCCTTCCTCGCCGTCTATCACACCTCCAATCTTAGCATCATCAGCTGATCCAATTTAGTCTCTGAAATGCCCCCAATGTTTCAGCCTCAACCACCATCCCCGACAAGGCATTTCAGGCCCCCACCACGATGTAAAAAAAAAAAAGCACCTCCGAAGTCTCCCCTAAACTTCCCTACCTCCACTTTGTACACACGTCCTCTGGTGTTTGCAGATCCTGCCCTGGGAAACATTCACTGACTGTCCACCCTATTAATGCCTCTCAGAATTGAGTCGTCCTCTATCAAGTCTCCTCTTGTCCTTCTTTGCCACAAAGAGAAAAGTCCAGCTCTGCAAACCTTGCCCCATAAAGACTTGTTTCCCAATCCAGGCAACGTCCTGGTGAAACTCCTTTTCCCCCTCTCCGTAGCTTCTACATCCTTCCTGTAATGAGGTGACCAGAACTGAACACAATTCTCCAAGTGGGGGCTCACCAGAGATTTGTAGAGTTGTAACATGACATCTCTATACTCCTGAACTCAATCCTCCAACTAATGAAGCCCAGCGTCCCACAGACCGTCTTAACGATCCTATCAACCTGCGCGGTGACCTTGAGGGATGTAGGGATCTGGACCCCAAGGTCCCTCTGTTCATCCACACTCTGAAGTAACAGACCATTAACCCTGGACTCAGCCTCCTGGTTTGTCCAAAAATCCATCATCTCACCCTTATCCAGATTGAATCCATCTGCCACTTCTCTGCCCAACTCAGCCTCCTGTCGATATCCTCTTGTCACCCTCGACAACCTTCAGCTCCATCCACAACTCCTCCAACCTTTGTCATCTGCAAACTCATTGACCTATCCATCTGCCTCTTCACCCAGGTAATTTTTAAAAATCAGAGAGCAGGGGGTCGTAGAACAGATCCCTGCGGCCCCTCCACTAGTCACCAACCTCCAGGCAAGAAACCTTTGCTTTCTTCCTGAAAGCCAATGTTTTATCTACATGGCCAAGGTTCCACTGATCCCCTGCCTCATGACTTTCCGGATGAATCTCTCGTGGGGACCTTGTCAAATGCCTTACGAAAATCCATGTAGACTCTGTCTACCTCCTGACCCTCATCAATTTCTGTTACCTCCTCAAACAACTCAATTAGACTCATGAGGCATGACCTTCCCCTCACAAACCCAGGCTGACTGTCCTTGAATAGACTGGATGTCTCCAAATGCTCGTCGATCCTATCCTTAAGAATCCTCGCCATTAGTTTGCACCCCACTGACTTAAGACTTACCCCGGTCTATAATTCCCAGCATTCTCCCCACTACCTTTTTTAAACAAGAAGACTACATTTGCTATTCTCCAAACCTCCGGAACATCACTGCTGCCCCAGCGATCTCTCCCCTCCTTTCCCACAGCAGTCTGGGGTATATCACATCTGGCCCCAGGGACTTATCAATCTTGATGTTTTTTAGAAAGATCCAACCCTTCCTCTTCCTTAATCTCCACATTGTCCAGCGCACAGACCTGTTCAATTCCAACCTCACCTTTATCAAGGTAATTTTCTCTTGTGAATATTGAAAGAAAAGTATTCATTTAGGACCTCCCCAAATTCCTCCGTCTCCAGACACGTTAACTCCTTTATCCTTCAGCGGCCCCAACCTCATTCTCGACGTTCTCCTGTTCTTTACATACACATAGAGCGCCATGGGGTTCTCCTTAATCCAACATGCCAAGGCCTTCAAGCTCTCTTAAATCTTAAGGTCCTTCCTTGCTACCATGTACTTTTTACAAGCCCTTGCTGCTTCCTATATCTAATGTATTCTTCCTTCTTCCTCTTGACTTGTTGCCTGACCTGCTTTGTCATCCATGGTTCCTTTTCCCACCATCTTTTCCTTGTCCCAGTGGGACAAACCTATCCTGAACCCAGCACAAGTGATTCCTAAATGTCCTCCACGAGATCTGTGCTTTCACCCTTGAACATCTGTTTCCAATTTACTCTCACGAGTTCCTGCCTCATCCCATCATAACATGCCTGTTCCCCAGTTAAACACTCCCAGTTTGACTGTTTATATCCTTTTCTGTAGCTATGTTGAAGCTCAGGGAGATGTGGTCACTCCCACCAAACTGCTCCCCCACTGAGAGGTTGGCCACCTGACCGGGATAACTTCCCAGAACCAGATCACATACGGCCTCTCCTCTCGTTGGCTGGTCCACACATGATGTCAGGGATCCTTCTTGGACACACCTGACCAACTCAGCCCTATCTTCCCCTCTTGCAGTCAGTAGATCCCAGTCAATATTAGGGAAGTAGAACTCACCCATAACGATATCCCTGTATCTCCTGCACCATTCCAAAATCTGCCTGCCTATCTGCTGCTTGGTGTCCCGAGGGCTATTTGGGGGCCTATAAACCACTCCCAGCACATTGATGGCTCTCTTCCTATTTCTGACCCACCCCCACCGATTCAGTGGACCCTCCTCTGCGACGTCCTCCCTTTCTGTCGCCGTGTACAGTCCCTGACCAGTAATGTTACTTCAAACCCCCTCCCCCCTCTCTTACCTCCCATCCTATTCCTTTTAAAACACCTAAACCCTGACACCTGCATCAGCCGATCTTGCCCTTCCTCCAGCCAATTCTCAGTAACAGCCACAGCGTCGTAGTTCCACGTTCTGATCCCCTTGATTCCTAATATTCCAAGCGTTGAAATAGACACATTTCAATCCCTTGAACTGGCTCCCTTTATATTTTGTCCCCGCCTGTCCTTCCTCACCAGCTCAGACCACATAGCATCGTTCTTTTGTCCTTCTACCCCAATCTCTGCCCTCACATTCTGATTCCCAGCCCCCTGCAAAACTAGTTTAGACCCTCCCCAACAGCTCTAGCAAACCTGTCCTTCAGGATATGGTCTCCCTCCAGTTCAGGTGCAGCCTGTCCTTTTTGTACAGGTCAGACTTTCCCCAGAAGAGAAACCAATGATCCACAAACCTGAACTATGCCCCCTGCATCAACTCTTCAGCCACACATTCACCTACCACTTCCTGTTCCCACCCTCTCTGGTGTGTGGCACAGGCAAAAATCCTGAGATTACACCCCTGATGTCCTGCTTGTTAATTCCTTTCCTAACTCCGTATATTCCCTCTTCAGGTCCTCATCCCTCCACCTATCTACGTCATTGGTCCCCATGTGGGTAGGGGGTCAGGGGAGAGGAGTCGGGGGGGGAGAGGAGTCGGGGGGGGAGAGGAGTCGGGGGGGGAGAGGAGTCGGGGGGGGAGAGGAGTCGGGGGGGGAGAGGAGTCGGGGGGGAGAGGAGTCGGGGGGGGAGAGGAGTCGGGGGGGGAGAGGAGTCGGGGGGGGAGAGGAGTCGGGGGGGGAGAGGAGTCGGGGGGGGAGAGGAGTCGGGGGGGGAGAGGAGTCGGGGGGGGAGAGGAGTCGGGGGGGGAGAGGAGTCGGGGGGGGAGAGGAGTCGGGGGGGGAGAGGAGTCGGGGGGGAGAGGAGTCGGGGGGGGAGAGGAGTCGGGGGGGAGAGGAGTCGGGGGGGGAGAGGAGTCGGGGGGGGAGAGGAGTCGGGGGGGGAGAGGAGTCGGGGGGGGAGAGGAGTCGGGGGGGGAGAGGAGTCGGGGGGGGAGAGGAGTCGGGGGGGGAGAGGAGTCGGGGGGGGAGAGGAGTCGGGGGGGAGAGGAGTCGGGGGGGGAGAGGAGTCGGGGGGGGAGAGGAGTCGGGGGGGAGAGGAGTCGGGGGGGGAGAGGAGTCGGGGGGGGGGGAGAGTCTCACCTTCATGAATGTGGCGATGAATCTCGCTGACATCCCCAATTTGGACAGGTCCTCGATCTAGGGCGGAGGTTGAGGTGGTCAGACAGGACCCTTCCCCTTGAACCCTCCCTTACTCCCCCCGACCATCACACCAGCCCCATCCCTTGGATCCCTCCACCATGGATCCTCCCCCTGAATCCCTCATCCTCCTCCTCCCCCCAGACCCCTCCATCACAGATCCTCCCCCCAGACCCCTCCATCACAGATCCTCCCCCCAGACCCCTCCATCACAGATCCTCCCCCCGACCCCTCCATCACAGATCCTCCCCCCGACCCCTCCATCACAGATCCTCCCCCCGACCCCTCCATCACAGATCCTCCCCCCGACCCCTCCATCACAGATCCTCCCCCGACCCCTCCATCACAGATCCTCCCCCCAGACCCCTCCATCACAGATCCTCCCCCCAGACCCCTCCATCACAGATCCTCCCCCCAGACCCCTCCATCACAGATCCTCCCCCCAGACCCCTCCATCACAGATCCTCCCCCCAGACCCCTCCATCACAGATCCTCCCCCCAGACCCCTCCATCACAGATCCTCCCCCCAGACCCCTCCATCACAGATCCTCCCCCCAGACCCCTCCATCACAGATCCTCCCCCCAGACCCCTCCATCACAGATCCTCCCCCCAGACCCCTCCATCACAGATCCTCCCCCCAGACCCCTCCATCACAGATCCTCCCCCCAGACCCCTCCATCACAGATCCTCCCCCCAGACCCCTCCATCACAGATCCTCCCCCCAGACCCCTCCATCACAGATCCTCCCCCCAGACCCCTCCATCACAGATCCTCCCCCCAGACCCCTCCATCACAGATCCTCCCCCAGACCCCTCCATCACAGATCCTCCCCCCAGACCCCTCCATCACAGATCCTCCCCCCAGACCCCTCCATCACAGATCCTCCCCCAGACCCCTCCATCACAGATCCTCCCCCCAGACCCCTCCATCACAGATCCTCCCCCCAGACCCCTCCATCCCACATCCCCTCCCCCAGACCCCTCCATCCCACATCCCCTTCCCCAGACCCCTCCATCCCACATCCCCTTCCCCAGACCCCTCCCACATCCCCTTCCCCAGACCCCTCCCACATCCCCTTCCCCAGACCCCTCCCACATCCCCTTCCCCAGACCCCTCCCACATCCCCTTCCCCAGACCCCTCCCACATCCCCAGACCCCTCCCACATCCCCAGACCCCTCCCACATCCCCAGACCCCTCCCACATCCCCAGACCCCTCCCACATCCCAGACCCCTCCCACATCCCCAGACCCCTCCACATCCCCAGACCCCTCCCACATCCCCAGACCCCTCCCACATCCCCAGACCCCTCCCACATCCCCTTCCCCAGACCCCTCCCACATCCCCTTCCCCAGACCCCTCCCACATCCCCTTCCCCAGACCCCTCCACATCCCCTTCCCCAGACCCCTCCCACATCCCCTTCCCCAGACCCCTCCCACATCCCCTTCCCAGACCCCTCCCACATCCCCTTCCCCAGACCCCTCCCACATCCCCAGACCCCTCCCACATCCCCAGACCCCTCCCACATCCCCAGACCCCTCCCACATCCCCAGACCCCTCCCACATCCCCAGACCCCTCCCACATCCCAGACCCCTCCCACATCCCCAGACCCCTCCCACATCCCCAGACCCCTCCCACATCCCCAGACCCCTCCCACATCCCCAGACCCCTCCCACATCCCCAGACCCCTCCCACATCCCCAGACCCCTCCCACATCCCCAGACCCCTCCCACATCCCCAGACCCCTCCCACATCCCCAGACCCCTCCCACATCCCCTTCCCCAGACCCCTCCCACATCCCCTTCCCCAGACCCCTCCCACATCCCCTTCCCCAGACCCCTCCCACATCCCCTTCCCCAGACCCCTCCCACATCCCCTTCCCCAGACCCCTCCCACATCCCCTTCCCCAGACCCCCTCCCACATCCCCTTCCCCAGACCCCTACCACATCCCCCTCTGACACCTCCCACCCCTCAGACCCTTCTCCCCCACCTCAGACTGTTCCCCCCCCCACCAACCTGTTGGAACGCGCCGTGTTGCTCTCTCCAGCCCAAGATGACCCTGGCGGTCTTCTCGCCCACCCGCTGGAGGGTCTTCAGCTCCCGGAGGGAACCGTGGTTGAGGATGTGCAGGATGTGCTCATTACGTTTCTGCTCCAGCTCCCTGTCGACCATCAGTTCCACACACAGCCCCTCGCTGGGGTCCTGAGGTTGGGGGGAGAGACGGGGGAGGGGGTGTTAGAGAACACAGTGTCCCCCACACCTGCCTCGCTCTCCAACTCACTCCCGCCCCCTCCACCTCTCATCCCCGCCCCCTGTCCCTCCCTCCCTCTTACCTTCCCCCGTTTCCCCTTCCTCGTCACCACCAGCACGTTCCCAGTGCAGAAACTCTCTGTGTTGTCCAGTCCTGTGAGGAGAGAGGGCATCCATAAGTTCATGGTGGACAGTGGGAGGTTCCCTCAGTCCCTGGGACCGCTGAGATAAACTCCCTCGGCCCTGGGGACTGTTTGCAATAAGATGGACAGGGGTGGGGAGCGAGGGGAGCTCCCTCACCCCCGCGGACAAATGGCAATTGGACAGACGGAGGAAGCTCCCTCATAACTTACGCTGCAAGGGTGTGACGATGGCCTGCTTCCTGTGGATGGTGGCCTGCTTCCTGTGGGTGACTGGGCCTGTTGCTGGGGTGATGCCCCCTGGCCCGTCACCCCCTCCCATTGTCTCCCGGGCTGCCACAGCCAGCTCCAACTCCTTCTGACGCTGCTCCAGTCTCTGCACAGGGGAGGGGGGGGGGGAGGTGGGGAGGTTCAGGGGGTTACATCCCTCATGTGCCAGAGATTTACCCCCAACTCTCCCAGATCCCACCCAGCAGCCAGCCCACTCCCCCTCCCCTCAAATCTTCTCAGCCATTCTCTCTCTCCCCTGCTCCCTCTCCTCCTCCCCCCCTCACTCCCCACCCTCCCCTCCCCCTCCTGCTCCCCAACCCTCTCCATCACCTCACCCCCCGCTCCCTCTCCTTCCACTTCCCCCACTCCCCCCACCCCATCCCCCATGTACCCGGACCTGCTGCCAGCTCACCTCCAGAGTCTGGAGCATCCGTTCCCGCACGCTCCGAGGGGTGTCGAGGAGGGGGAGGCCACTCCGGCCCTGGGTCTGCAGAAGTCGCTCCAGACGGGATACGCGTTCCAAAACGCCGGCGTCAAACATACCGCTCGCCACCTCATCTGAAGTCAGTAGGGAACTGGAGGGGGGGCAGGGTGAAGGAGGAGAGGGAGAACTAGCTCTTGCAGACATATATAACGAGGGTGGGTCATAATTTTTGGGTAGCATTGCCGGCGGGAACATGCGGTTAAAGTGAGTCTCACTGATTCACTGTGCCTTGACAAGGTAGGGGTGCTGGGTTTTTGTGGGAGAGGGGGGGATGTGGATTTCCAGAAGGGAGGGCTCCCACACACCTGAGAGGCCGCTCCTCGACCTCACTGCTGTCCTTCTCTCCTTCCTGTCTTGAGACCTTGGCTGTCGTTTCCATGGGGTCCTCCTGATGGGGACGTTTTGGGGGACGAACTCCTGAGGTGCAGGGTAGGGTGGGGAAAAGAATGTTTTTGGCCTGAATGGTCTCAATTAAATAGCCAATGCCAGGATTAAGGAACTGTCCGTCCTTCTGCCATAGAACCACCCTCCTCCAAAACCTCATTTCTCCTTCTCCCCCTTCCTTCCCCACCTCCTTCATCTCCCCACCTGTACCCCTCCCCATTACCTCCTCATCCCCAGCACCTCCCCTTCATCACCTCCCCCTTCATCACCACACCTCTCCATCTCCTCCTCATCTCTCCCTATCTCCCCATCCCCTCCGTATCTGCCCCTTTCCGCCCATTCGTCTCCACCGCTACCACCCTCTCCTTATGCACCCCATCTTCCCCTCTCCTCACCTTCATTCCTTCCTATCTCTCCATTGTCTCCCTCTCTTCCCCACCACCTCTCCCTGTCCTTTCCCTGGATGCCAAGGGGAGTGGAGACCACCTCTCTTGCCCCCACCCACTCACTCACCCACAGGCTGGGTGCTCTCCAAGGTGAAGGGATAGTTGACCACCAGCTTTGACTTGGCAGCAAAGTTGAGTGCGGAGAGCGTGTTGAAGTAATGGCAGGTCTCGGGAGCGATGTTGGTGATCATCACACTGTGCGCAGAGCCTCCTAAGGAGTCCTGTTTGTGGGTTGTGGGAGAGAGATTGAGACCCATGTCATACAGCCCATCCAGCGCTGAGCCAGGCCCTCCCCTTCCCTCCCCCAGCTTTCTCAACGTCAGAGATTCTGGGAGATCGTTTCTCTGAGCTACTTCCATATCAACAAGGACTTCCCAGTGGACATTTACTTCAATTCTGCACACCACTCCCAATTCAACACATTGGTCCCTGTACCCTGAGGTCTCTCTGTTCTACAACAATCCCCACCATACACCGCGTCGGTCCTCCTACCCCGAGGTCTCTCTATTCTATAACACTCCCCACTGTTCACCGTGTGGGACTCCGTACCCCGAGATCTCTCCGTTCTACAACACTTCCCACCGTTCACTGGAGGGGTAGGCAGGGTGAAGACATTCATACCTGAAGAAGCCTCGTCAACTTGCTGTCTCGATAGGGGATTCGGGAGAGACCCTGGTTGAGGGCATCGACCACTTTGTTCAGGACAAAGAGGGAAGCGTTGATGGCTCCGCTCTCCTTCAGCCTGAAAGAGTTCAGATTTAAGTTATTTACTGTCCGATTGGTCACAAATATCCCGATGAAAATCTTCCTCCGGACATGCTGCATACAATAATCCAAGTTGTACGTAAATAAACAAGTTGAAATGACTTTCATGTAATGGTCAACTCCTTATTTTTGGCCCCAAAATCTGGTATTTTCCATATGCCGCGTGTAAAAGTCCACTAACCTATTTTTTGATCCAGTTTCTCACCCATCTGAGCTCCTGACACTGTCTCTCGCCCTGACCTCCTGCCCGACAACCTGACCGTGGATTCTTTCCCAAGCTCCTGACCATGGACTCTCACCCCGAGATCCCAAAGCCCGGACCAGACTCTCACCCCAAGATCCTAAATCTCCTACCACAGACTCCTGCCCTGATCTCCCACTCATCCAAGCTCCCAATACCCTAACCACGGACTCTTACCCCGAGCTCCCAATAACCCAATCACGGACTCTTGCCCTGAGCTCCCGTTGCCCCGACCGTGGACTCTGGCCCTGGTCTCCCGTTCATCCAAGCTCCCAATGTCCTGATTGCAAACAGTCTCCGATTCCAGACTCTCACCCATCCACAGTCCCACCGCCCCGCCCTCCAGCCCATCCGAATTCCTAATGCGCCAACCAACACAGGTAGTGTGCATCTAAGTCTTTTCAATCTTTTTATTGTTTCAGGTTAATAAAAATAACAGAGATCAGGATTGCATTAATAACTGTTAATGTATACAAACACAGACAAGTGGCAACATATGTAAACTAAACCTCCAAACCTCTTAAAGGCCAAATGTGAAAAAGAATCAAATTTTATTACTAAAATATTCCTCTAAAAAAATCAAAGAAAAGTTGGGCTTCCCTATTTCACTTTTATTAAAAAAAGACGAACAACAGACAATATCTGTAAATTTATTAACTTAATTCATGCAGTAGAAGGAAATAAAACTCCAACAGTAGCGGTTGCTTTAGACGCAGAGAAGGCCTTTGACAGAGTAGAATGGAATTACTAATTTAAAGTATTGCAAAAATTCTGCTTACCGGAGAAGTATATTAATTGGATTAAAGCATTATATAAGGGGCCATTGGTGAAAGTGACAGTAAATGGATATATATCAAAACAATTTAACTTAAGCAGATCAACAAGGCAGGGATGCCCACTATCTCCTTTATTGTTCGCATTAGCCATAGAACCATTGGCAGAACTGATAAGAACAGAAAATAAAATAAAAGGGATAAAAATAAAATCAGTCTATTTGCAGATGACGTTATAATATACTTAGTAGAACCAGAAATATCAATAAAAGAATTACATAAGAAATTGAAGGAATATGGAGAAGCTTCGGGGTACAAGATTAACGCAAATAAAAGTGAAGCAATGCCAATGAATAATGCGGATTTCTCAAAATTTGAGAAAGAATCACCATTCAGATGGCAAACGCAAGCAATGCGATATCTAGGTATACAAATAAATAAAAACCTAAGCCATCTATATAAACTCAATTACCATCCATTAATGAAAAAATTACAAGACGACTTAGAAGCATTGGAAAGATTTACCACCAACACTGATAGGAAGGATAAACTGTATTAAAATGAACATTTTCCCAAGGATACAATATTTATTTCAGACATTACCAATACGATTAACAGAGAAATTTTTCAAGGATTTAAAGAAAATAATAAGGAAATTTTTATGGAAAGGGGGGAAACCGAGGATAGCACTAGATAAATTAACAGAATGGTATAAACAAGGAGGCTTACGACTACCAAACTTTAAATTATTATAGAGCCGCACAATTAAGATACCTTTTTTTAAAAACTTTAAGATTTTATAACATGAATAAAATATAAGATTACATTAAAAACTAAGAATAAGATAATGAAATTACAATACAGCATCAGTAATCTAAATAAACTATACCCCCCCATAATTATTACACAACATTAATAACCCAACTCAAATTAGTCCAACCCCCCTCTCCCCAAAATAAAGAGTGAAGAATTAATAAAGTTAGTAATATATATAAGAAAAAAACCCACTTACAAAAAAAAACAAAAACATAACAGATTAAAATACTAACAAAATGTAGTAATTAATACTTAGATATCACACTTAAAACATATTTAAATCAAACTTAAATGCATATATTTAACAAACGGAGTCAAGATAAAACATGTATTTAACTCAAATTTAATATAAAAAATTAGTAATATTATCTATCAAAAATTCTTAAACAATAATCAATTCTTAAAAAAGAATTGTAGCATGAAAATAAAAGATGAAAAAAAACTCTCTATTGAAATAAACCTTCACCAAATATCAACTAGCTTCACATCTATCATCATATTACTCACATAAACCACCATCTTACAAAATTCAAACCTCATTAAGCATTGTACAATTCAATTTTAGTACTCTTCCACCATTTTTCCCTTTTACTCTTGAATACTTATCCAATAAAAGCTCCAATACCACATTTAAATATCCCCAATCATTACATTAAAATTCACATATCCAAATAATAAACACATCTACAAAACTATATTTTCAACAAATGGAGCATTAATCAAACAAAATTCAACCCTCATTAAGAATTTTACAATTCAATTTATAACTTTCACTATTATTCCCTTCGTTCTATAACTAAAATAATATACACCAGAATTACCACTCTTTTCACCTTGAAGTTAAAGAATAAAAAGCTTATCCATCCCATTCACATTTAAATTTCAAATATTCCTTATCTACTAAATAAACTTTACAAAAAAAACCACATCAACTTTTAATTTTTTAAACAATCAAATACTTTCTCATGCTTAATAGTTATTAAAACCGTAAATATTTAAAAAAAAAACAAATTTAAATTTAAACATTACTTAAAAAAACACAAAAAAAGAAAAAAAGGAAAAAAAAACACCCCCTCCCCTTATCCCCTCCTAGAACTACAAAAAGAAAAAATATATAAAAAAAAATTTTTTTAAATAGAAAAAAGCTTCACTCCTCAATCCAAAAATTAATAAGAGAAAAAACCAGGCAGGAGGCAACTGCTACCTCCTCCTGGATCAACCGCTCATTGCGGTAAGTCCCACAAAATATTGGGTGTGAGATAACTCACACGTAGCTGATGACTTCTGGAAAATAGTGCCCACCTAGCTCCCTCTCCCAACTCACATTTCACTTAAACTATCATCATTATTTAAAAATTTCTCAAAGAAAAAAATAATTTCTTTTTATTATTATTTTTTTTAAAATCAACTTTATCACTTCGACCACCATTATTTCCATTTCTCCTTGGAATTCGATTCCCATCTTGTGTCTCCACTCTCTTTGGGGACCGTGGAGGACTACATCTTTCCTAAAATTGTGTAATTGGTAACGATTGAGCAAAATCCATGGCTTCCTCAGCATCATCAAAAAATTTTGGTTGGTAACCATCTTGAAAAATCTTCAATACCGCAGGATATCTAAATGTTGCTTTATAACCTTTTTTCCACAACACTTCTTTCACAAAATTAAATTCACGTCGTTGAGACATAACTTCTTGACTCAAATCCGGATAAAAAACCAAAGGAGATCTTCTCTGTTGTGCACTTCTTATGGCCACACGCAAAATTGTCTCTATCATAATAATTTAAACAACGAACCAAAACAGGTCGTGGCTTTTGTCCAAAAGAAAGCTTTCTTCTCAAAGCTCTATGAGCACGTTCCAGTATTAAGCTTTCCGGGAACTTATCTTGTCCTAATACTTGTGGAATCCACTCAGTAAAAAATTTTCTTGGATCTGATCCTTCCATATCTTCTGGTAAACCAACAATTTTTATATTATTCCGTCTGGATTGATTCTCCAAATAATCATCCTTTTTCACTAAATTTTTATTCTGAATTTGTAAAGTTTCAATTGTTTTATTGACATCTTGTAATTGATCTTGTACCTCAACTAAACCTTGGTCACAAAAATCAAGTCTTTCACTCATTTTAAGCTTAAAAGCTCCATAATCAGCCATCTGTTGAATATTAATATCCACCAAGGTATTAAGTTTAGTATCAAGTTGATCTAAAGTTTTAGCAAATTCTTTCAATGCAACAGCTAACTTAGATTCAAGACTCTTAAGAAACTTATCCACTGAAGTAGATTCAGACACAATAGGGTCCTGTTGTTTCTGAATAGCCAAAGGGTCTTGTATTCCCTCCCTTAATTTAACTGTTTTTCTTGCAGTGTGACTTCATGTAGAAACCCCTGCCATAATCTCCCCAGTAATATCTGGAGGTTGATGGCGAGGGTTATCCCCAAGCCATATTCTGTCAAGCATCTCTGACACATTAAAGTCTGTAGAAATCTTCATTTCAGGTGGTGCACTTCGCAGCGCCACCGCTACATCTGTCAATGGACGTCCCTTTAACTGCAAGCCTTCAGCTGGCGGCTTCCCAGCTGTTTCAGCTGTCAAAGGCTCTGTAACAGCGCTCATAGCGGGCGTTGATTGAAATACACTCGCCCGGCTAGCCCTTTGTTCTAAGGGCTGCCGGGCGCCATTTTTAAAGAGCCCTACCGGCAAAGAACGGAGCTCCGCTGCTGATTCCTGTGCTTCTCCTCCTGGATCTGAGTCCTGGCTTCTTGTAAACAGGTAGGCTCTGATATCTTCGGAAAATGTAATTTCCTAATGATCTGTTGCCGTTTTTTTCTTGCTTTTTTTTCAACAATTGTATCATTGGAAACTAGTTTAACAGCTCTAACTATATCTAACCTTTAAAAGGTTTTAACGGGCATTTAAAGACAAAATACCAAAGAGTCGGGAGAGGACTGGAAGGCACGTCTATTCCTTACGCCATCTTGACACCCCCCCACAATTAAGATACCCATCAGATTTTTATCAAACAAGGGAAAAGCCAGATTGGACTAGATTAGAACTAGATAAAATAGAGGAGAAGATACCTGAACATATATTATATAAATGGGATCAAAAATTGGTACTACGTAGAAATTCTCCGATATTGCATCATCTGCTCAACATTTGGAAGAAGATTCATGTAGAAAGGAATAAAACAAATTACCTACTACCAAAACTAATTCTGACGCAAAATCAGCTAATCCCTTTAGAGAATGGGAGAAAAAAGGGATCAAAAGAATACAGAATTGTTTTTCGGGAAATAAACCATTATCCTTTGAACAATTGATGGATAAGTATAATATAACTGACGATACAAGGTTGGCATACTACCAACTGAAATCCTACTTGAAGGACAAATTGGGAAATAGTCTGAGGTTACCAGAAGGAAGTAACTTTGAATATGTGATTACAGAAACAATGATAATCAAAAAATTTATAACAAACATTTATATTAAACTACAAGAAAAGGAGAATGAGGAAACAAATGGTAAAACCAAAAAAAGGGAACAAGATCTAAGCTTAAAGATAAAGAATGAAACATGGGAGAAACTATGCTCCAGAACCATCAGAAATACAATAAACACAAGGTTACGCATGATACAATATAACTGGATACACAAGTTATACATTACACCTCAAAAGTTAAATAAATGGGACCCAACAGTATCAGACAGATGTTTTCACTGTAAAAAGGAAACGGGAACAACAATTCATGCAATCTGGACATGTGAGAAAGTGAAAACATTTTGGGAAGATCGAAACGAGATATTAAATAAAATCACAAAAAGCAATATACCAAAAAACCCAGAGATCTTCCTCCTAAGTAATATAAAAAACAAAGAATTTGGACTTGATTTGGATGGAGCACAAAAAAGATTTGTTATGATAGCCCTAGCTGTAGCAAAAAATGTATTAAGTCAACCTGGAAATTAGAAGATAATTTGAGAATACAACAATGGTACATAGAAATGAATAAATGTATTCCATTAGAATAACATACAATTTAAGAAATAACATTACAATATTTGAACAAATATGGGAGCCATACATGAAACACAATAGAGAAAACCTATCGTGGACATCTACCACCTAAAATGACAGAAGGAGAAGATAATGAAAAGAACTGACTCAGTGAAATTTCTTATTTATTTTTATTGAGTGACAACATTGTTTAACGGGTTTAATGTATCTTAGATTCTGAACTTTAAGTGGGAGGGGAGGTGAGGGAGGGAGGGGAGGAGGGAAGGGGGGAGAAAACGACTGTACATATTTGAAAAGGAAAATGTATGCATCTTGATCAATATGGTTAAAAGTGTGAAAAATAAAAAATTTTTAAAAAGATGAGCAGGTGTCTGGAATGCATTTGCGGGGTTGGTGATAAAGGCTGGTACAATAGGGGACATTTAAAAGACTCTCAGAGGCACACAGATGCAAGAAAAATAGAGGGTTATGGGTTTGAGCCTTGTTCTGGTCTCTGTGTAGGGAGAGTTGTCCCTTAAATTTCTCTCCTTAAACCCTGTTTTATATTTAACGTAGATAGAGAGAGGAGAAAGGGAGGAGAGTGAAGGGGCGACGGTTGGCTCAATGTTGTTATAGGACCAGTGATCGGGACCAGAGTTCAAATCTGGCAGAGTTTGCAAGTTCTTCCCATGTCTTCATGAGTTTTCCCTGGAGGGGGGGGGTCTGCTTTCCTCCTGCTCTTTGGGGTTGGAGGTCAATTGGGTGACACAGGCTGGAAGGGTTTGTTAACATGCTGCATGTCTAAATTTAAAATTTAATTTAGAAGACTCTTAGACAGGCACATGGGTGTAAGAAAAATAGAAGGTATGAGGAAAGGTTAGATTAGCTTTATCCAGGCCATCACAACATCGTAGGCCAAAGGGCCTGCATGATCACTGAGATGTCTGGTGCTTTTCCTCAAGTCATGGGGGATCCCTGGCCCGGGGACGGAAAGATCTGATCCAGGAACAGACTCCCTCAACCCTTCACCTCTCGGAGGAGTCACATGATGGAGTAGTGGCCGGACGGTGAACTCCAGCCCTCTCCAGAAAAGTCGGAAAAAACAAAGGAAAACACAAAGGCTCAAAAATAAAAATTAAAGTAAAGTGAGAATAAAGGTGGAAAGAAGATGGCGACGAAAAAAGAAAAATCGAAACCAACGGTAAGAAGAGAGGAAGAGAAGACAACGGAAGAAGGAGAAGGCCTTACCTGTTCGAAGAGGCCCGCGATGGAGAGAGAAGCCCGCTCCCTCAGGTCGGTAGAAAGTGGACTACAAAAATGGCTCGCTGAGCCAAGTAAAAGTGCGCAACCGCGCATGCAAAAAAACACACCGACGGGAGGGGTGACCAGCTGGGGAGTCGATCTCCACAGCCGGCAATGACATGAAATAGAAGAAAGGAAAGGCAAGACAAAGGATAAACTTTCTCTTATTAAAGAATACATGGAGTCATTTAAAGAATGGCAAGCGCAAGAATTTAGTGATTTAAGAAGAAGAATAAACAATACAGAAGAGAAAATGAATAAAATAGATATGACCTTATCAGAAATGGGAAAAAGAATGGACAAGGTGGAAGAACGAGCAGCAGTAGAAATGGAGGTAGAGGACTTAAAAAAGAAATTAGAGGAATCTAATAAAAAAGTTAAGGAGACACAAGAACTGTTAGCTCAGAAAATAGATATAATGGAAAATTATAACAGAAGAAATAACAAAAAGATAGTGGGCCTTAAGGAAGATGAAGAAGGCAAGAATATGAGAGAGTTTATAAAAGATTGGATCCCTAGGATCCTAGGATGTCCAGAACTACAGCAAGAAATGGAAATAGAAAGGGCACATAGAGCATTGGCCTTTAAACCACAAACACAACAAAAGCCAAGATCTATTTTAGTAAAATTCCCAAGATATACTACAAGAGAAAAGGTACTGGAGAAAACAATGGAAAAAGTAAGAGAGGGCAACAAGCCACTGGAGTACAATGGGCAAAAAAATCTTCATTTACCCAGATATAAGTTTTGAACTCCTGAAGAAGAGAAAGGAGTTCAATACAGCAAAGGCGATTTTATGGAAGAAAGGGTATAAATTTATACTAAAGCATCCAGCGGTATTGAAAATATTTATTCCAGGACAGCAAAACAGACTATTCTCGGATCCAGAGGAAGCACGAAAATTTGCAGAACAATTACAAAATAGACTGAGAGATGAAGACGTGTAACGAGAGTACAAAAGACTGCGAACTAAAAAGACACATTTTGAACTCCTGAAGAAGAGGAAGGAGTTCAATACATCGAAAACGATCTTATGGAAAAAAACTATTCTCAGATCCAGAGGAAGCAAGGAAATTTGCAGAACAACTACAAAACAAAGAGAGATGAAGACATGTCTTTCTTTGGCTTGGCTTCGCGGACGAAGATTTATGGAGGGGGTAAAAAGTCCACGTCAGCTGCAGGCTCGTTTGTGGCTGACCAGTCCGATGCGGGACAGGCAGACACGATTGCAGCGGTTGCAAGGGAAAATTGGTTGGTTGGGGTTGGGTGTTGGGTTTTTCCTCCTTTGCCTTTTGTCAGTGAGGTGGGCTCTGCGGTCTTCTTCAAAGGAGGCTGCTGCCCGCCAAACTGTGAGGCGCCAAGATGCACGGTTTGAGGCGTTATCAGCCCACTGGCGGTGGTCAATGTGGCAGGCACCAAGAGATTTCTTTAGGCAGTCCTTGTACCTTTTCTTTGGTGCACCTCTGTCACGGTGGCCAGTGGAGAGCTCGCCATATAATACGATCTTGGGAAGGCGATGGTCCTCCATTCTGGAGACGTGACCCATCCAGCGCAGCTGGATCTTCAGCAGCGTGGACTCGATGCTGTCGACCTCTGCCATCTCGAGTACCTCGACGTTAGGGGTGTGAGCGCTCCAATGGATGTTGAGGATGGAGCGGAGACAACGCTGGTGGAAGCGTTCTAGGAGCCGTAGGTGGTGCCGGTAGAGGACCCATGATTCGGAGCCGAACAGGAGTGTGGGTATGACAACGGCTCTGTATACGCTTATCTTTGTGAGGTTTTTCAGTTGGTTGTTTTTCCAGACTCTTTTGTGTAGTCTTCCAAAGGCGCTATTTGCCTTGGCGAGTCTGTTGTCTATCTCATTGTCGATCCTTGCATCTGATGAAATGGTGCAGCCGAGATAGGTAAACTGGTTGACCGTTTTGAGTTTTGTGTGCCCGATGGAGATGTGGGGGGGCTGGTAGTCATGGTGGGGAGCTGGCTGATGGAGGACCTCAGTTTTCTTCAGGCTGACTTCCAGGCCAAACATTTTGGCAGTTTCCGCAAAGCAGGACGTCAAGCGCTGAAGAGCTGGCTCTGAATGGGCAACTAAAGCGGCATCATCTGCAAAGAGTAGTTCACGGACAAGTTTCTCTTGTGTCTTGGTGTGAGCTTGCAGGCGCCTCAGATTGAAAAGACTGCCATCCGTGCGGTACCGGATGTAAACAGCGTCTTCATTGTTGGGGTCTTTCATGGCTTGGTTCAGCATCATGCTGAAGAAGATTGAAAAGAGGGTTGGTGCGAGAACACAGCCTTGCTTCACGCCATTGTTAATGGAGAAGGGTTCAGAGAGCTCATTGCTGTATCTGACCCGACCTTGTTGGTTTTCGTGCAGTTGGATAATCATGTTGAGGAACTTTGGGGGACATCCGATGCGCTCTAGTATTTGCCAAAGCCCTTTCCTGCTCACGGTGTCGAAGGCTTTGGTGAGGTCAACAAAGGTGATGTAGAGTCCTTTGTTTTGTTCTCTGCACTTTTCTTGGAGCTGTCTGAGGGCAAAGACCATGTCAGTGGTTCCTCTGTTTGCGCGAAAGCCGCACTGTGATTCTGGGAGAATATTCTCAGCGACACTAGGTATTATTCTATTTAGTAGAATCCTAGCGAAGATTTTGCCTGCAATGGAGAGCAACGTGATTCCCCTGTAGTTTGAGCAGTCTGATTTCTCGCCTTTGTTTTTGTACAGGGTGATGATGGTGGCATCACGAAGATCCTGAGGCAGTTTACCTTGGTCCCAACAAAGCTTGAAAAACTCATGCAGTTTGGCATGCAGAGTTTTGCCGCCAGCCTTCCAGACTTCTGGGGGGATTCCATCCATACCTGCTGCTTTGCCACTTTTCAATTGTTCGATTGCCTTATATGTCTCATCCAGGGTGGGAACCTCATCCAGCTCTAGCCTTAGGGGCTGTTGAGGGAGCTGGAGCAGGGCGGAATCTTGGACTGAGCGGTTGGTACTGAAAAGAGATTGGAAGTGTTCTGACCATCGGTTGAGGATGGAGATCTTGTCGCTGAGGAGGACTTTGCCGTCTGAGCTGCGCAGCGGGCTTTGGACTTGGGGTGAGGGGCCGTACACAGCCTTTAGAGCATCGTAGAAACCCCTGAAGTCGCCAATGTCCGCGCTGAGCTGTGTTCGTTTGGCGAGGCTAGTCCACCACTCATTTTGGATCTCCCGGAGTTTGCGCTGAAGATGGCTGCATGCGCGACGGAAGGCTTGTTTCTTCTCTGGACAGGACGGCTTTGTAAGGTGAGCCTGGTGGGCAGCTCGCTTCTTTGCCAGCAGCTCCTGGATTTCCTGGCTGTTTTCGTCAAACCAGTCCTTGTTTTTCCTGGAGGAGAAGCCCAGTACCTCTTCAGTGGATTGCAGTATGGTAGTCTTCAACTGATCCCAGAGGGTTTCAGGGGACGGGTCCGTGAGGCGGGTTGCAACGTCGAGCTTCGCTTTGAGGTTTGTAATAAACATGTAATAAGAGTAAAAATGACCACGATTTATATGTATGTGGGTAAAGAGGTATATGTGTGTATATGTATAATGTGCATACATGAATGTATCCGTATTTAGAGGAAAATATAGATAGTATAGACAAGAATTAATAAGGGAAGGAAATGGAATAGAGGGAATAAGGAGGGAATTAAAAGAGAGACCTTTGTTACATATGAAAAGTGAAATCTTTTCTGGGGGGGCTGGGGGGGGGAGGAGTTACTGTCACTGCAAAATCAACTGACGCTTGCGAGTGAATTCGCAAATCCAAATGGAGAGGGGAGATGTGGTTGTCCGACAAGGGATAAAGGACAACTCAGGAGGGGAAGGGGGGATTGGGGCGAAAGAAGTTTTAAATCGGAGAATAAGGAAAATGTTTGATGTTTTAGGAATGTTGTCTTATAAAGGGTTCAAAACAAGAAAACAGAAATGGATAAGAAGGAAAGGTAATGATGGAGAAACGGAAAGGGAATATAAACGAAGTATAAAATGGCTACGTTGAACTATACGACTTTAAATATTAACGGAATACATAACCAAATTAAAAGGAAGAAACTGCTAAATTTACTGAAAAAATAAAAAATTGATATAGCATTTGTGCAAGAAACACATTTAAATGAATTGGAGCACAAGAAATTAAAGAGATTGGGTAGGACACGTAACAGCAGCATCGTATAATTCAAAAGCAAGAGGAGTAGCTATATTAATTAGTAAAAATGTGCCATTCAAAATAGAAGAGGAAATAATAGATCCAGCATGGAGATATGTAATGATAAAATGTCAGATATATTCGGAGTTTTGGAATCTACTCAATGTATATTCACCTAACGAAGAAGATCAAAAGTTTATGCAAGATATCTTTTTGAAGATAGCAGATACGCAAGGGAACATATTAATAGAAGGGGATTTCAACCTGAATTTGGATTCAAATATGGACAAAACTGGGAAAAAAATTAACAGAAAGAACAAAGTAACCAAATTTATAATTAAATCGATTGAAGAAATGCAACTTTTGGATATATGGAGGAAACAACACCCAAAGGAAAAGGAATATTCATATTACTCGGCTAGACATAAAAAATACTCAAGAATAGACCTATTTTTGTTATCAGCTCGTATGCAAGATTAAGTAAAAGAAACAGAATATAAAGCTAGAATACTATCGGACCATTCACCCTTAATATTGACAGTAAAGTTAGAGGACATCCCTCCAAGAATGTATAGATGGAGATTAAACCCCATGTTACTTAAAAGGCAGGATTTTAAAAAATTTATTGAAAAACAAATTAAAATGTATTTTGAAATAAATACGAAATCAGTGAAAGATAAGTTTATACTATGGGATGCAATGAAAGCATTCATTAGAGGGCAAATAATAAGTTATGTAACCAAGATGAAGAAGGACTATAATCAGGAAACAGAGCAGTTGGAAAGGGAAATAGTAAATATAGAAAAAGAATTAGCAATGAAGGAAGGTACAACTTAAAGAAGAGAATTGGCGGATAAATAAATAAAATATGAAACACTACAAACATATAAGGTGGAGAAGAATATAATGAAGACAAAACAGAAATATTATGAACTGGGTGAAAAAACGCACAAAATCCTAGCATGGCAGCTTAAGACAGAACAAGCTAAGAAAATGGTATTGGCATCAAGGAAAAAAGACAAACAAATTACATATAATCCAAAAGAAATTAAGGAAAACTTTAGAGAATTCTATGAACAATTATACCGAACTGAAAACGAAGGGAAAATAGATGAATTTCTAACTAAAATTGAACTACCAAAACTACAAATAGAGGAACAAAATAAATTAACAGAGCCATTTGGAATAGTAGAAATACAAGAGATAATAAAAAAATTACCAAATAATAAGACACCAGGAGAGGATGGATTCCCAATAGATTTCTATAAAACATTTAAAGACTTATTAATTCCGCCCCTCCTGGAAGTAATCAACCAGATTGATAAAACACAAAGCTTACCAGATTCATGTAAAACAGCAATAATTACAGTAATACTAAAGCAAGGGAAAGATCCACTCATACCAGCTTCATATAGACCAATATCTTTACTTAACACAGATTATAAGATAATAGCTAAACTATTAGCAAACAGATTAGCAGAGTATGTACCGAAAATGGTAAATCTAGACCAAACTGGATTTATCAAAAAAAGACGCACAATAGACAATATTTGTAAATTTATTAACTTAATTCATGCAGTAGAAGGGAATAAAGCACCAACAGTAGCAGTTGCTTTAGATGCAGAGAAGGCCTTTGACAGAGTAGAATGGAATTATTTGTTCAAAGTATTGCAAAAATTCAGTTTACCGGAGAAGTATATTAATTGGATTAAAGCATTATATAAGGGACCATTAGCGAAAGTGACAGTAAATGGACATGTATCAAAGCAATTTAACTTAAGCAGGTCAACACGGCAGGGATGCCCACTATCACCCTTATTGTTCGTGTTAGCTATCCAACCACTAGCAGAATTGATAAGGACAGAAAATAATATAAAAGGGATAAAAATAAAAGACAAGGAATATAAAATCAGTTTATTTGCTGATGATGTAATAGTATACTTAACAGAACCAGAACTATCAATAAAAGAATTATATAAGAAATTGAAGGAATATGGAGAAGTGTCGGGTTACAAGATCAACGTAAATAAAAGTGAAGCAATGCCTATGAATAATGCGGATTTCTCAAAATTTAAGAAGGAATCACCATTTAGATGGCAAATGCAAGCAATAAGATACCTAGCTGTACAAATAAACAAAAATCTCGGCCAACTATATAAACTCAATTATTATCCACTAATGAAAAAATTACAGGACGATTTAGAGCATTGGAAAGATTTACCACTAACACTAAGAGGAAGGATAAACTGTATTAAAATGAACATTTTTCCAAGGATATTATACCTATTTCAGGCATTGCCAATACAACTGACAGAAATTCTTCAAGGAGTTAAAGAAAATAATAAGGAAATTTTTATGGAAAGGGGGGAAACCGAGGATAGCACTAGATAAATTAACAGAATGGTATAAACAAGGAGGCTTACAACTGCCAAACTTTAAATATTATTATAGAGCCGCACAATTAAGATACCTATCAGATTTTTATCAAACAAGGGAAAAGCCAGATTGGACTAGATTAGAATTAGATAAAATAGGGGAAAAGATACCTGAACACATATTAGATAAATGGGATGAAAAATTGGTACAACATAGAAGTTCCCCAGTATTACATCATCTACTCAATATTTGGAAGAAGATTCATGTAGAAAGAAATAAAACAAATTATCAATTACCAAAACTAATATTGACGCAAAACAAGTTACTCCCTTTTACAATAGATAACCTTTCCTTTAGAGAATGGTAGAAAAAAGGGATTGAAAGAATAAAAAATTGTTTTTCAGGAAATAGATTCTTATCCTTTGAACAAATGAAAGATAAATACAATATAACTCAAGATACAGCGCTGGCATATTACCAATTGAGATCCTACTTGAAGGATAAATTAGGAAGCAGTTTGAGTTTGCCAGAGGGAAGTAACTTTGAATATGTGATTACAGATACAATGATAATCAAAAGATTTATAACAAATATGTACATTAAACTGCAAGAAAAGGAGAATGAGGAAACAAATGGTAAAACTAAACAAAAATGGGAACAAGATTTAAATATAAAGATAAAAAAGGAAACATGGGAGAAGTTATGCTCTGGAACGATGAGAAATACAATAAATACGAGGTTACATATGATACAATATAACTGGATACACAGGCTATACATTACACCTCAAAAGTTAAATAAATGGGACCCAACACTATCTGATAGATGTTTTCGATGTGAAAAAGAAATGGGAACAACAATTCATGCAATCTGGACATGTGAGAAAGTAGAAAAATTTTGGGAAGATCTAAATCAGATATTAAATAAAATAACAGAAAACAATATACCAAAGAATCCAGAGATCTTCCTCCTAAGTAACATAAAAAACAAAGAATTTGGAATTGATTTGGAGGATGCACAAAAAAGATTTGTTAAGATTGCTCTAGCCGTAGCAAAAAAATGTATTATGTCAACCTGGAAATTGGAAGATAATTTGAAAATACAACAATGGTATATAGAAATGAATAAATGGATTCCATTAGAAAAAATAACATAGTTTAAGAAATAATATTGAAATATTTGAACAAATATGGGAGCCTTACATTAAACATAATAGCGAAAACCTACCGGGGACAATCACTACCTAAGTTAACGGAAGGAAAAGGAAATTAAAAGAATGGACTCAGTGGAATTTCTGGTGTATTTTTATTGAATGACAACATTGTCTGACTGGTTTAATGTATCCTAGATTTTATACCTTAAATGGACGGGAGTGGGGAGGTAGGGAGGGTGGGATGGGAGGAGGGTGGGGGGAGAAAATGGCACTGTATATGTGTAAAAAGGAAAAAGTGTGTATCATGGTTAATGTGATTTATGGTGTGAAAAATAAAAAAATTTTAAAAAATAAAACCCTTCACCTCCCCTCAGGACACTCACCGGATTCCCTTGTTCCCGGTCTTCCGATTGTCTTCGGACCCAGCCAGGTCAATGAGGTACAGCTTGCCAGTCAGCTGACGGAAAGGAGATGTTTGCTGCATCTTCACCACCTGTTTGTGGGGGGTGGGGTAAAGAGAAGAGAGAGACCGTGTCAACAACCGTCAAGCAAGATTGAGGAGGTGGGGGCTAGTGGGGGCACAGTACAGGCCCTTTGGCCCTCAATGCTGTACTCTGCATCCAACACATTATGTGTCCCTCATAAGGTCTGTCAGCAGACATTGTCACATTCTCTGGGTGGTGTTAGCCCATGTGCTCTGCATCCAACACATTACCATAGCTGGGGGAGGGAACACACTCCTCTTCCACGTGAGGAGAAAGTCAATACACTTAGCGGAGAAGTGAGGGGGGGAGAAAATCACCCTTCTTTCCGTATCTGCCACATTTTCATAGATGGGGGAGGGAACACACTCCTCTTCCCTGGGTGGAACAAGTTCATGCACTCCACATCTGATACGCTGCCAGAGAGACACTCTTCCTGGAGCTGGGTTAGTCCTTGCACACCACATCGCTGTGTTACTGGGGAGGTGGGGGAACACTCTTCCACGGTTGGGTTAGTCCCTGCACCCGCTGCATTACCCACCTTGAGCAGTAGCACCGAGTGGCTGCGGCTGGAGCGGGCATTGAGCTTGGTGGAGGCAGTGGTGCGGTTCCGGAGGGCAGGCAGGAAGTGGCTCTCAAAGTCAGCAAAGTTGCTGATGCTCTGCTGGCAGAGGTTGGGGATGAAGATGTTCCGCTCTCGGTCCTCCCGGATTGGAAGGTCCAGATTCTGTGGCTCCAGGAGGTCCAGCACCTATCAGGAGAGAGAGAGAGAGGGGAGATGACACGGAAGGGAGGGTGGAGATGGGGGAAGAGACAGGGGTGGGGGGGGTTTCCAACACTCCCAGAGTCACTCCCTCCTCAGTTTTCTCCCCACCCCCCCTCCAGAGATCTGGACCAGTGCAAGGTCAAACCAGAAGGCTGAGAACAGGCTCATTGGTTGGATACAATAATATGGATGAACAGAGGGAACGGGGTCCAAATCCATGCATCTCTCAAGGTTGCCGTGCAGGATAGAACCATGGAACATTACAGAAACTGGTCCTTTCAGCCCTTCGAGTCTGTGTCTAACCATTTTTCTGTCTATTCAGTCATTGTATCATTCAAGCGGGAATGAAACTCACTCAAGGAAGAGCAGGCCCGAGGAATGAATCATCCATCCCTCCGTGGGTCTAGGACATTTTAGCCCGCTGGCCGACTCCGTCTTGCTCCTGCCACTCCACCTGAACCCCCTGCGTTGAGGAAACCTCCTCCTCCTCCTCCTCCCCCAGGAAACCACTCCCCCTGGCCAACATGGGCTTTTCGTAGCTTATTGTGATGAATTTAAATTTTTTTTTAAAAGAGCCAAAAACAAGAGCTTTTGGCAAATTAATGAGCTAGCACCTTTTTCCCAGGGGGACAGTAGCAAACAAGCATTTAGGGTGAAGGGAGGGAAGGTTAGGGGAGATGATTTGTTACAGAGAGTGGTGGGTGCCTGGAATGCATTGCAGGGGACAGTGGTGGAGGCTGGTGCAATAGGGGATATTTCAAAGATTTTTAGGCCTATGGACGCAAGAAAAAATAAAAGGGTGCGAGAGAGAGGGGAGGGTGAGATTGTTGTGTCGCTTTACATAGAAGGGCCCATACTGTTCTACAGTGTTGTGAAAAACCAAAGTCTGCAGACACTGTGATTAGGCCCTTTCAAACTGCTGAGTAAAAGAGTTAGAAAGGGTCTGATTCTGTCAACCCCCTCAGAATCCAACCGGGACCCTGACCTACCTGAGAGGTAGTCAATGAACCGAGTTAAATTTACCTTGGTCGCATCCACGGCTGTTATGAACAGAAAAATGTCCGACCTGTTTATTCTGGTGACATCAGTGCACGCGTGCGGGCATCAGCGTCTGAACATCCAGCAGTGCTTCCAGTGAGCACATGACACATCATTGCAAGGTGGGGGGGGGGGGGGGAGGGGGCCAGATCCCCCTTAAATCACCGGGTTGGCAATTTAATAGGTCAATCCCCCTGTGATTTGAAATGTGCTTCCAACACCTTTGCTCCGGTGATCGCACCTGGGCCCTGGGAGGGCGACCAAGGTGCTGCAAGTTTAAAAGGGCCTATTGTGCTTTTAAAAAAAAAACTGAAAATGTTGGGGGAACTTAGCAGGTATCACAACATCCATAGGGGGTAGAGATATATAAACGACGCTTCTGGCCCGACCTTTCTTCCAAGTCTATGTTCTGTGAGGTAACATCACAGCTATGCAGAGCCCACGTGGAATACTGCGTTCTATTCTGGTCGCCTCTGGACACTACAGCGAGGGCAGAGAGATTTACCAGATGTTGTCTGGATTGGAGAGCGTGTCTTATGAGGCAAGGTTCACAGAGCTGGGACTGTTCTCTTTAGAGCAAAGAAGGATGAGAGGAGACTGAAGAGAGGTCAACAAGATTGTGAGGGGCACAGATCGGGTGGACAGCTAGCTGCTTTTTCAGTAGCAAACATGAGAGGAATCTGTACAAGGTGAGGGGAGGAAAGTTTGGGGGAGATTTTTCTGTTTGTTACACAAGCCCCTTTCCCACCGCCAACCCTCCTTGGAAATGGGAAAATTTGCAGGGCAAGCTGACACCGGGAGCATACCACACCACACCATTTTTCTGCAACTTGGGATTTTAAGGGGGTCCCACCTCAAGTTGTGACCTTGCAAGAGCAGGTTGTGCTTTCTCACTGCCAGTGGGAGATTGGAGATTAACTTGGCTGGGCTCCGAGACTTGCTCCCTCCATGTTGAAATCTACTTGCCCGCCTCGGTTATGTCATTTCACATCGCGTGATTCGACCCAATATTGGTGGATTAACTCAGATGTAATGGACGGTGTGAAAGAGGTGACAGAGAGTCGGGGGGGGGGGGGGTAGGGGTGCCTGGAATGGGGTGGTGGTGGAGGCTGGTACAATAGGGGACGTTTCAAAGACTCTCAGACCAGCCAGTGGATGGAAGAAAAGTTGAGGGTATGAGGGAGGGAAGGGTTAGAGTGACTTGGAGGAGGTAAACATGGTGATGGAGAATGATGGTGGAAATGGATTATGAGAATGGAAGGGGGGAGGTGGGATTGGAGAAAAGTGATGGGAGGAGAGATTGGGGAAGGAGAGCAGGGATTTGGGGTCGGAGGGTGTTGGGGGATCTGGATTTTTTTTGGGGGGGTGGACAGAGGGGGCAATAGAGAGAACGGGGAAGCAGGATCACCCCTCCCCCCCTGCACTCACCTTCTCCTGGTAGATCTCCAAGTAGGACATGCTGATGGCGAAGGTCCAGGGGTCTCCCAACAGCTGGCCACTTTGCTCCCTGCTCATCCGAAAAATGTCAAGGAGGGCTCGGGGAATGACTCCCGGCTGCTCCGTGTTCCCCAGCATTGTGTGAGTTTTGCCTGGGGAGGGGCGGGAAAGAGAAACAGGTTACGCGGACAGAGACTGGAAACAGGTCTCCACATCCCAACCACAGTGCCTCCATCTGTCCAGAAACCTCCAAACCAGTTCTAACAATGAATCTAACCCACCCACACTGGTCCCACCTGCCCCTACCCCTCTAAACCCATCCCATCCATGGATCAGTCCCACCTACACTGGTTTCACCTTGCCACGTTCCTCTCAATCTATGGTAAACCATTCTATCCATGGTAGGATACTTAAAAGTATAAAGGAACAGAGGGACCTTAGGGTCCAAATCTATACATCTCTCAAGGTTCCTGCACGGGTTGATAGGATAGTTAAGAAGCCCTATGATATGGTGGGTGTCATTAGTCAGGTGTCATGAAAGGATGTTGAAGCTCTACAAATCTCTGGTGAGCCCACAGTTGGAGTATTGTGTTCAGTTCTGGACACCTCATTATAGGAAAGATGTAGAAGCAACTGAGAGGGGGCAGAGGAGATTCACCAGGACATTGCATGGATTGGAGAACTAGTCTTATGAGGTAAGGTTCGCAGAGCTGGGACTTTTCTGTATTCTCAGCACCACCACCTATTTTGGACTCATCTGCAAACTTGACCACAAAGCCATCTATTCCATAATCAGTTGTATGGTGGGGAGAGGTTCAGGGAGAGGGGGGAGACAAGGGGGGGGGGGAGAAGCAAGAGGAAGCAGATAGACCACCCCACCCCATAACTGTCCTCTCACCTGCTCCAGTAGGGCCGTACGCAAAGACGCTGGCATTCTGGCCGTTCAGCACGTGGGCAAGCACAGGCTTCACGGATCCCACGTACACCTCCTGCTGCGAGGAGTCGTCCCCGTAAAAGGCATCAAAGCTTTGGGAGGGAGACGGAGGGAAGGGTTAGAAAGGAACTCACCTCTCTCGCCCAGATCCCCACACCACTCTCCACTCCCCTTGTCCCCACCTCACACATCTCCCCTACAGGAGACACCACTCCCCACCACTCCCCTCACCCTCTACCCTGCTCCCTTCACCAACATCTCCCTTTACCAGCTCCCCCAATATCCTCTCCCACTAAACCCTTCCACTGGTCCCCACACACCATTTCACCCACCACCCCCCCCAACAGGCTCAGCACATACTTGTACTGGACAGTCTCATCTCGGTTCCTCCAGTTCATTATTTCCAGAGTCCGCGTGTCCACCCCTCTCACACAGGCCTGCTGCCCCATGCTCTCCCCCTCGCCGAGGGAGGGGCGCAGCCTCACCGCCACTTGCACTCGGCCCCCAGGGGCTCGCCGGATCACCTTGCCCTCCGCCATTGTAACCTGGCTGCTCATGGTTGCCCTGCAAGAAGTTGTGGGGGGGTAAGTGAAGAGAAGAAAGTGAGCACACTGGACTACATCATCCCCATGGATTTCTCAAAGAGCTCCTCAGATTCTTCCTGCGATCGAGATGACTGGGATTCCAAGCAGATGGCCAGCTCAGGCGAGCAGAGGTGGTGTGGGGGGAGCCGGGGGGGGGAGACCGGGGGAGCCGGGGGGGGAGACCGGGGGAGCCGGGGGGGGAGACCGGGGGAGCCGGGGGGGGAGACCGGGGGAGCCGGGGGGGGGGAGACCGGGGGAGCCGGGGGGGGGAGACCGGGGGAGCCGGGGGGGGGAGACCGGGGGAGCCGGGGGGGGGAGACCGGGGGAGCCGGGGGGGGGAGACCGGGGGAGCCGGGGGGGGGAGACCGGGGGAGCCGGGGGGGGAGACCGGGGGAGCCGGGGGGGGAGACCGGGGGAGCCGGGGGGGGAGACCGGGGGAGCCGGGGGGGGGGAGACCGGGGGAGCCGGGGGGGGGAGACCGGGGGAGCCGGGGGGGGGAGACCGGGGGAGCCGGGGGGGGGAGACCGGGGGAGCCGGGGGGGGAGACCGGGGGAGCCGGGGGGGGAGACCGGGGGAGCCGGGGGGGGAGACCGGGGGAGCCGGGGGGGGAGACCGGGGGAGCCGGGGGGGGAGACCGGGGGAGCCGGGGGGGGAGACCGGGGGAGCCGGGGGGGGAGACCGGGGGAGCCGGGGGGGGAGACCGGGGAGCCGGGGGGGGAGACCGGGGGAGCCGGGGGGGGAGACCGGGGGAGCCGGGGGGGGAGACCGGGGGAGCCGGGGGGGGAGACCGGGGGAGCCGGGGGGGGAGACCGGGGGAGCCGGGGGGGGGAGACCGGGGGAGCCGGGGGGGGGAGACCGGGGGAGCCGGGGGGGGGAGACCGGGGGAGCCGGGGGGGGGGAGACCGGGGGAGCCGGGGGGGGGAGACCGGGGGAGCCGGGGGGGGGAGACCGGGGGAGCCGGGGGGGGGGAGACCGGGGGAGCCGGGGGGGGGAGACCGGGGGAGCCGGGGGGGGGAGACCGGGGGAGCCGGGGGGGGGAGACCGGGGGAGCCGGGGGGGGGGAGACCGGGGGAGCCGGGGGGGGGAGACCGGGGGAGCCGGGGGGGGGAGACCGGGGGAGCCGGGGGGGGGAGACCGGGGGAGCCGGGGGGGGGAGACCGGGGGAGCCGGGGGGGGGAGACCGGGGGAGCCGGGGGGGGGAGACCGGGGGAGCCGGGGGGGGGAGACCGGGGGAGCCGGGGGGGGGAGACCGGGGGAGCCGGGGGGGGGAGACCGGGGGAGCCGGGGGGGGGAGACCGGGGGAGCCGGGGGGGGGAGACCGGGGGAGCCGGGGGGGGGAGACCGGGGGAGCCGGGGGGGGGAGACCGGGGGAGCCGGGGGGGGGAGACCGGGGGAGCCGGGGGGGGGAGACCGGGGGAGCCGGGGGGGGGGAGACCGGGGGAGCCGGGGGGGGGAGACCGGGGGAGCCGGGGGGGGGGAGACCGGGGGAGCCGGGGGGGGGAGACCGGGGGAGCCGGGGGGGGGAGACCGGGGGAGCCGGGGGGGGGAGACCGGGGGAGCCGGGGGGGGGGAGACCGGGGGAGCCGGGGGGGGGAGACCGGGGGAGCCGGGGGGGGGAGACCAGGGGAGCCGGGGGGGGGAGACCAGGGGAGCCGGGGGGGGGGAGACCAGGGGAGCCGGGGGGGGGGAGACCAGGGGAGCCGGGGGGGGGGAGACCAGGGGAGCCGGGGGGGGGGAGACCAGGGGAGCCGGGGGGGGGGAGACCAGGGGAGCCGGGGGGGGGAGACCAGGGGAGCCGGGGGGGGGGAGACCAGGGGAGCCGGGGGGGGGAGACCAGGGGAGCCGGGGGGGGAGACCAGGGGAGCCGGGGGGGGGAGACCAGGGGAGCCGGGGGGGGGAGACCAGGGGAGCCGGGGGGGGGGAGACCAGGGGAGCCGGGGGGGGGAGACCAGGGGAGCCGGGGGGGGGAGACCAGGGGAGCCGGGGGGGGGAGACCAGGGGAGCCGGGGGGGGGAGACCAGGGGAGCCGGGGGGGGGAGACCAGGGGAGCCGGGGGGGGGAGACCAGGGGAGCCGGGGGGGGGAGACCAGGGGAGCCGGGGGGGGGGAGACCAGGGGAGCCGGGGGGGGGAGACCAGGGGAGCCGGGGGGGGGGAGACCAGGGGAGCCGGGGGGGGGGAGACCAGGGGAGCCGGGGGGGGGGACCAGGGGAGCCGGGGGGGGGGAGACCAGGGGAGCCGGGGGGGGGAGACCAGGGGAGCCGGGGGGGGGAGACCAGGGGAGCCGGGGGGGGGAGACCAGGGGAGCCGGGGGGGGGAGACCAGGGGAGCCGGGGGGGGGGAGACCAGGGGAGCCGGGGGGGGGAGACCAGGGGAGCCGGGGGGGGGAGACCAGGGGAGCCGGGGGGGGGAGACCAGGGGAGCCGGGGGGGGGAGACCAGGGGAGCCGGGGGGGGGGAGACCAGGGGAGCCGGGGGGGGGAGACCAGGGGAGCCGGGGGGGGGAGACCAGGGGAGCCGGGGGGGGGGAGACCAGGGGAGCCGGGGGGGGGAGACCAGGGGAGCCGGGGGGGGGAGACCAGGGGAGCCGGGGGGGGGAGACCAGGGGAGCCGGGGGGGGGGAGACCAGGGGAGCCGGGGGGGGAGACCAGGGGAGCCGGGGGGGGGAGACCAGGGGAGCCGGGGGGGGGAGACCAGGGGAGCCGGGGGGGGGAGACCAGGGGAGCCGGGGGGGGGAGACCAGGGGAGCCGGGGGGGGGAGACCAGGGGAGCCGGGGGGGGGGAGACCAGGGGAGCCGGGGGGGGGGGAGACCAGGGGAGCCGGGGGGGGGGGAGACCAGGGGAGCCGGGGGGGGGAGACCAGGGGAGCCGGGGGGGGGAGACCAGGGGAGCCGGGGGGGGGAGACCAGGGGAGCCGGGGGGGGGAGACCAGGGGAGCCGGGGGGGGGAGACCAGGGGAGCCGGGGGGGGGAGACCAGGGGAGCCGGGGGGGGGAGACCAGGGGAGCCGGGGGGGGGAGACCAGGGGAGCCGGGGGGGGAGACCAGGGGAGCCGGGGGGGAGACCAGGGGAGCCTGGGGGGAGACCAGGGGAGCCTGGGGGGGAGACCAGGGGAGCCGGAGGGTCCCAGGGAAGGAGGGATTCGTGTTGTTACCGATCAACCTCACGGACCGAAATTTGAATTTGGCGCTTGGCCGCCCCACCGGAAATGACGTCATATCCTCTCACGCGCACCACTGCTGCAAAATGTCTTCCTCTTCTTTCCCTCCTCTCCCGCCTACTTACCTATTCCTTCCAATCGGTGTCAGGTGCTGGTTGGTGACGTCAGTATTATTGTCAACATCACGCCCCAGACCCGTCAATCAATGGCGTCTGGTCCCGCCGATCTACCGGCCGTATCCAGTCAGTGACCGAATTTGAGCGGTGACGTCAGGAACTTTGGCTGCATCCATATACAGTTGTCACTGGTGACGTCAAGAAATGCACAAACCCAATCTCAACAGCGCCTGATTCCACCCACTGTCCCGCTTTGACCAATCGGTGACCGCTCCAGATGCATGACGTCACAATCATTCCTCCGGACAACCACCGCCCCGCTTCGAGCCCCGTCTATCAACAGTGCACGATCCCGCCTATTCGCGGCGCAATCCAATCGATGTTCGTCTCATGCCCGGGACGTCATCCGGGCATTGCCCGATCCCATCCAATCAGCTGGCGTGTTCCACAACCCTCCCCCCCAACAGCTACCGGCACGCCAGACCGTCGACTGTTGGAGTTTGAATCGGACGGCAGCGATCCGAACGTTTCCGGTACTCTGACCGGAAGTGGGCAGGGTGAGAACTGCAAGTTGTCTTTTCTCTTCCTATTTATCCTCCCCTCTTCCCAGGGATATTTATCATCCCCTCTTCCACCTGAAAGGTATTTACCCTCCCTTGCCCACCTGAGGGGGATGTACCCTAACCTCCTCCACTCTGAGGGGTTTTTATCCTCCTTTCTTCAGGTGGGAAACTGAGGCGTATTTGCTCCTTCCCTCCTGAAGGGTATTTATCTTCTGCTCCTGAAGTATTTACCCTCCGCTAAAGGGTATTTGCCTTCCCCTCCCCCACCTGAGGCCTATTTACTCTTCCAGCACCCCCACCAGAGTTGTATTTACTCTCCATTCTCCCCCCTGAGGAGTATTTATCCTCTCCTTGAGTATTTATCCTCTTCTTGAGTATTTACCCTCCCCTCTTCCCCCTAACGGCTATATACCCTCCCCTCCCCCCAAGTAGTATTTGCCCTCCCCTCACCCTTCGAGGTTATTTCCACTCCCTCCCACCTGAGGGGTATTTCCCTCCACTACAGTTCGGAGGGCAGCAACCTCCTTTGAAGAAGACCGCAGAGCCCACCTCACTGACAAAAGACAAAGGAGGAAAAACCCAACCAACCAATTTTCCCTTGCAACCGCTGCAACCGTGTCTGCCTGTCCTGCATCGGACTTGTCAGCCACAAACGAGCCTGACGTGGACATTACCCCTCCATAAATCTTCATCTGCGAAGCCAAGCCAAAGAAAGAAATCTGAGGAACATTTATCCTCTCCTTCCCCACCTGAGTGGTATTTACCCTCTCATCCCCTAAAGTGAATTTACCCTCCCTCCCCCCACCTGAGGGGTATTTACTCTCCCTCTGAGGAGTATTCACCCTCACCTTCTCCCAAACAGGTATTTACTCACATTGAGTTTGGCCAGAGGATTTCCTCATCCTTTACCACTCTCTCCCCTGAACCCTTCTAAAAAAAAATCCTCCCACCCCACATCATCCCATCACTTTACTCCCTCACCCCCATCCACTCCTTACAATTCTGCTCAGGTTTACCCCTGCCCCCCCCCAACTGGTTTCCCTCATCACTCCACCTGAGGTACTCATTCCAGTCCAGACGTTGGTGGATTTGATTATCCCTGTACACCAGGAGTGTCAAACTCAAATTCATGGAGGGCCAAAATTAAAAACTTGACTAAGTCGAGGGCCGAACTAAATATTTATTGAAAATTTTCAACAACATCTGCATGTTTTCTCTTCTTTCAACATATGTAATGTTAAACTTTAGGATATAACTTTAGGAGGATAATGTTACAGGTCAGGAGTAGGTAGCTCAAGTTCACCCTTTGCTTGACCTGAGGGAAACATATTTGGTCCCTGTGGAGATGTAGTCAGCATTCACAGGCTGTGTCCATTTTGGCCTGCATCAGGACTCAGCATTTCCTGCTCACTCCTCAGGCTTTAGGCCTCTATTCACCCTCGACCCACCATCCCTCTACCTGACCAGTCCTTTACCCAACCTCTACTCACCCCTCACTCCACTCGCTCTGCCTGTACCCACCCCATTCTTTACACGCCCCTCTACTGCCTCTCCCCTCAACCTGTTCCTCCCTCAACCTGTTCCTCCCTCTACCCGTCTCTCACCCTCTAATCACCCCTCCCCTACTCACCCTGCCCCTCCCCTTTTACCTCTTCCCTATCCACCCCTCCTTCTACTCATCCCTCCCTCTAACTGCCCCTCGCACCACCATAACTTCCCCTGCCCATTACTCCTCACCTACACCCTCTCCCCACCCCTGCTTACCCACCCACTCAGGCCCAGCATGCTGCCGATCAGCCTTTGTGGACAGCCACCATCTCTCTCTTCACGTGCAGGGACGAACCAGCCGTCCCTGGGGTCTGTGCGGGTGCAAGCGCTGAAGGCCGTGGCGACCGGGAGAAGTGCGCTCGCGCTGTGGAAGGGCCGTCCAGTGCCAGTCGCGCGGGGCTCGCGCTGCCCGGGGGCCGTGCGCAGCCTGCCATGCCCGTCGCGCCGACAGGAAATCACAGGTGCTCGCCAATCCGCCGCACCGCTCGACAGGTGGGAGAAGTGACTGGTTGTGGGGAGCCTTCCAACTGGCTTGCCGACTGATGACATGGACAGACTTCTCATGTTACAATTTCTCATGTTACAATGGGGAAGGATGTGCAATGAAGGGGGAGGATGGTGGGGGTGACATTACCAAAAAACAGCATCGGCTCTCGCTGCAGGCGGGCCACCTCTAATACATTTTTGAAATGATCTTGCGGGCCAAATATAATTATATCGCGGGCCAAATTTGGCCCGCGGGCCAGAGTTTGACATGTGTGCTGTACACTTATGTTGTTCTCTCTCCCCCTGCCCCTCTCTCTTTCTCCCTGCCCCTCTCACCACCTCTTTCTCTCTGTCTCTCTCTCCACCCACCCTTGCAGGATGGTGTCACCTCCCCCCGGACCCCTTGCCCAGGAATCCTGGTGTGTGGGACGCAGCGACGATGAGGAGGAGGAGGTGGAGGGGTCTGAGTCCTGGTGCCCCAGCCCCCCGGAGATTGTCCATCTCTACCGTATTTTGTCTGAGCACGGGCGGTTGGAGCTGTCGGCCCGGCCCCTTCCCCGTCGTCCACCCACCCCCGAGGCTGGACCTCCTGATGAGGAGGATGATGGGGCGGAGGAGCTCCAGGCCCTGGAGGAAGAGGCGGAGAAGTAAGGGTCCCAAACAGAGGGCATGCGGAACATTCCAGAATAGGCACCCACCTTTTAAACCCTCTTCCTACCAATCTCACCCGTCCCTCCATCACACTCTCAATACTCATCTCCCCACACCATCACCTTCAACCTCTGCTCACCGATTCCCCAAATCTTGGCCAAAAACTCTGTGCCTTCACCAGTCTATTTCTGTCCATTTCAAATACATCAGCACAGTACAGGCCCTTTGGCCCTCAATGCTGTGCCGACCCATACATTTCCTGCCAAAAATAAATCTTACATTCTCCCTGCCTTGTATCTCTCTTCCATCCATGTGCCTGTCTAAGAATCTTTTAAATGCCCCTAATGTTCCAGCCTCCATCACCACCATCCCTGGCAAGGTATTCCAGACACCCACAACTCTCTGTGTAAAATCTCTTCCCCCACTCCCCCCCAAACCAAACTTCCCTCCCTTCACTGTGTCAGACATCCTCTAGTGATTACTGATCCTGCCCTGGGGGAAAAGGTGCTGACTGTCCACCCTATATATTCCTCTCATAATCTTGTAGACCTCTATTGTCTCTTCTCATCCTTCTTCACTCCAAAGAGAAAAGTCCAAGCTCTGCATCCACCTCCCCCCTTTCCCAGCTCGACCACATCCTTCCTGCAGCCGGGTGACCAGAACTGCCCCAAGGGCAGGACATCCCAGCTCCTCCACTCGTTCACTGTGTCGGTACCCATTCCCCAAGGTCACTCTTCTACCACACTCCCCACCGTTCACGTTTTGGTCCCCATACCCTGAGGTCCCTCTGTTCTACAACACTCCCCACCGTTCACCATGTCGGTCCCCATAACCCGAGGTGTCTCTGTTCTACAACACTCCCCACCGTTCTCCGTGTTGGTCTTTGTACCCGGAGGCCTCTCCATTCTCTCTAATATTTTTAATTGTTTTTATTTGTGCATATATTTATATATATATATATATATATATAGCTACTCATACATGGGTAATAACAAGTATATATAAACAAAGTAAACATATGTTAATAAATAGCTGTAAACAAGCTATCTACTCATACATGGGTAATAACAAGTATATATAAACAAAGTAAACATATGTTAATAAATAGCTGTAAACAAGCTATGAAAGAGACAAAAAAAGTCTATAAACAAAAACTATTCTAATAATTTAACCCTTCCCTTGTGAAGTTATGATTAAACATATCTGTTCCATTAATGCTTGAAAGAAAGGACAACCAACCTGTAAAATGGGATCCAATAATCTTATCAATTCTGAAAACAATTAAGGAAAGGACCACATAAATTTAGAAAATTGAGGTTCATTACATTAGTAGAGCATTTAATTTTTTTTCCAGAGTCAAGTATGCCATCACATTAGATAACCGTGGAGGGACTGTATCCTTCCATCACTATAGATCTTCTGGCAATAAGAAGAGCAAAGACAGCGACATGGAATTGTAGCCTGTCTGACAAAGCATCTTCCCCGTGGGGGAAGCATCACTCCTCTCATCTTTCACAATACTCCTGTCATCGTGACTCCACACCACATCCTGGAACATTACAGCACAGAAAACAGGCCAACCATTTACCTGCCCTGTCCCACTGACCTGCACCTAGTCCATTGTTCTCCATTCCTCTCCCATTCATGTACCTGTCCAAATTCTTCATGTGTTAAAATTGAGGTCTCATTCACCACTTCAGCTCTTTCCACACTCCCTCCGCTGTCTGTATGAACAAGTTCTCTCTCATGTTCCTCCTAAACCTTTTCCCTTTTATCCTTAACCCATGTCCTCTGGTTTCGATCTCACCCACCCTCAGTGGGAAAAGGCAACCTACATTTACTCTATTCCCTTCAGAATTTTAAATAGCTCTATGAAATCTCCCCTCATTCTTCTACGCTCCAGGGAATAAACCTGTTAAATCTTTCCCTGTAACTCAGTTCCTAAAGTCTGGGCAACATCCTGGTAAATCTTCTCTGCACTCTTTCTATCTTATTGATATATTTCCTGTAGTTTGATGACCAAAACTTCATACAATACTCCAAATGTGCCCTCACCAAAGTCTTGTACAACTTCATAACATCCCAACTCCTATACTCAGTACTTCGATTAATAATTTTTTTTAATGTAGACACAGCACGATAACTGGCCCACGAGTCTGTGACATCCAATTGACCTATAACCCCCCGGTACATTTTGAAGGGTGGGAGGAAACCCACTGAGTCCTTCCAAACGAAGCAACCCTGCAGTTGTCCATCTGTTGCATCTGGTGCTCCTGTAGCAGTCTCCTCTACGTCGGAGAGACTGGGATACAGGCCGGGAGCCCCTCGGCTCTGACTGCCACAATGGTGGGATCTCCCAGCGGCCACCCATTTCAATTCTCCGTCCTATTCCCCTTGCCAACACATCTGTCCATGGTCTCACGCATCGTCAGACTGAGACCGCCTGCAAATTAGAGCAATGACACCTCATCTTCAGCCTGGGCTCCCGCCAACTGGATTGCATTAACATCAACTTCTCCAGTTTCCCTGAAAGCCCCATCTTTCCCCTTCCCCTATTCCTATTTCTCCTTTCCTTTAGCTCTCTCTCCTTTTCTCTCTGTCACCTTTCCTCTCTCCTGCCCTCCTATCCCTGGCCAATTAATACCCTTTGTCTGTTGGTCTGCGGTCCTTGCCCTTCCTTTTCTTCTCTCCACCCCCTCCCCCAGTCTTTTAATTCAGACGCCTGTCCACATTTTTACTCACACCTTGAGGAAGGGCTCAGGCCCTGAAATGGCAGTAATATGTCTTTTTTTCTAATTTTTTTTCCTCGTTCAATCTTTTTATAGAGTTTTAAAGAATAAGAATACATTGTACAGAGAACACAAGGTAACCAAATATGAAGAATATAAATTCATTTCCAAAAATAATACAATAATGATGTACCCCTTCACCATACAATGTTGTCAGAATGACAAAAAAAAGAAAATCTAACCCCCTACTGAAAAAATTCCTGGGATGTTTTGACATAAAATTAAAGGTGTTAATAGTTATGCTGAATCAATAAAACATGACTAACTGAATGAAAAACCATGTAATAAAATACCTTCAAGGACCAGGACAAACAGATTAAATGAGCACGAAAATGGTCCATAAAAGGACTCCAAATTTTATGAAAATTAGTGTTAGTATACAACAGGGAACTCCTGATCTTTTCTAAATGACATAACCACTCATGGGGGAAGCAGGATCTTTCCATCAAAGTTGGATCACTTCACGCTCTAACAGTTGTAAGTAGTATGACTTGACACTCACTAATATGATCTTGCGCTCTCAAAGCAGGTTTGAGACCAACATAATTGACAGAACACGAAAAACCTCCCTCCAATAAGGTTCAAGAGCTTGACAGGACCAGAACATAGGTATCAAAGTTGCTTCCCTGTCACCTGTCACCTCTAGGATATAGATCAGGAAACATCCAGGATAATTTTGTCTTTAGACATGCAAGTCCAAGGTACAACCTTGAACTGAATTAGGGAACAATGAGCACATATCGAAGAAAAGTCAACTAATTTAAGGATTAAAGCCCAATTTTTTTCTGAGAAAACTGTAGATCATGCTCTTTTAATGTTATCAAAGGCAACCTGACGTGTCCTATAAAAAGGTAATTAAACCCTTCTGGGAGGGTTGTAATTTGAAAATGACATCCAGCACATTAGATTCAGTTTGGTAATTGAACCTGTGAAAATATTCGGATCTGCAAGTATCTTAAAAAAATAAATGTGAATTTGGACAATTAAATTTCACTGATAATGATTCAACAGACATGAGACAACTGTCTACAAATGAGTCTCGGAAACACTAAACACCATTATCGTACCAATTGACAAATGTCAAATCACGTAAACAAGGAGGAATACAGAAATAGATAATATAAAACTTGATGAAGGAGAAGCCGTTTGAATCAAAACATTTCCTCAACACAAGAAATGTTTTATGACAGGGCTGTGCATCATTCTGCTAATGTCAGCTAAAGGAAAAGGAAGTGCAACTCCTAAAAAAGGATGAAACGGGAAACTCAGCCAACTGCAATTCTGAAGAGTCCCAAACTGGGTGGTCCAATCTAAAACAAAATAAAATGTATATTGATTCCCCAGTGATAGTATCTAAAATATACCTTGACCTCCTATGGATGCTGCGAGACCGGCTGAGATCCCTCAGCCTTTCTGTGTTTTTACCACAATCACAGCATACGCACACTTTCGTGTTTCACGATACTTCTCAGTACTGGCCCTTCTCTATAAACCTACACAACCATCTCACCCTTCCCTCCTTCACACCCACAATCCTCTATTTTTCTTACACCCATGTGTCTTTCTCAAGAGTCTCTTCAATATCCCCTATAGTACCAGCCTCCATCACCACCCCCAGCAATGCATTTCATGCACCCACCACTCTCTGTGAAACTAAACATCTCCCCTAAACTTTCCTCCCCTCACCTTAAGTAGGTGTTTGCTACTGTCATCGAGCTGGGAAAGGGGGCAGAAAAGGTACCCCAGGACCGGGATGTGGAGCTTGAGTTATAAGGAGAGGGTGTCAGAGAGGCTGGGAAGCTTCTCACTGGACCGACATTGTGACGGATGGTGGGGAGTTTGTAGAACAGAGAGACCTCGGGTTACGGGGACTGACAAGGTGAACGATGGGGAGTGTCGAAGAACAGAGAGACCTTGGGTATAGGGACTGACGCGGTGAACAGTGGGAGTGTTGAGTCCAAGAGTTAGGATGTCCCGTTACAACCTGCACGAGACACGGGCGAGACTGCGCTCAGGACAGTTCTGGTCACCTGGCTGCAGGAAGGGTGTGGTTAAAAGCATACAAAATGCTGGAGGAACTCAGCAAGCCTTTTCAGGAGACAAAGATATATTGCAGATGTTTCGGGTCTGAGCCCTTCAAGGAAAATTCAGAAAAGGGAGTGTAGTGGTTAGTTCCACACCTTTACAGCAGCAACGATTAGGATCAGGGTTTGAACCTCGCACTGTCGAGTTTGTACGTTGTCCCTGTGTCTATGTGGGTTTTCTCCAGGGGCTTTGGTTTCTTCCAACCATTTGAAATGTACTGAAGGTGTAGGTTAATGGGGTGTAAATTTGGAGGCACACACTTGAGGGCCAAAATGGCAAAGTCGAATATATCTGAATTCAAACAATGGGGGAGGAATCCAGACCAACAAAAGGTGTTAATTGGATGTGATGAGGGATGAAGTAAGAATTCCACGGGAACTGCTCCCTCCGTGACTCCCTTGTCCACTCCTCCCTCCCCACCTATCATCCCCTTGGAACCTACCCCCATGACCACAGGAGATGCTCCACTTGCAGCCACACCTCCTCCCTCACCACCATTCGGGGCTTAAACAGTTCTTCCAAGTTAAGCATTTGTGAATCTGCGGAGGTCATCGACTCCATACGCTGCTCCCATTGTGGTCTCGTCTTCTTCAGAGAGACTGGATGCAGACTGAGAGATCACTTTGCCTAGCACCTCGGCTCCGTATGCCACAACAGCGTGGATCTCCCAGTGACCACCCATTTCAGTTTTCCATCCCATTCCCTTGCCGACATGCTTGTCCACGGTCTCATGCCCTGGCAGACTGAGACCACCTGTAAATTGGAGGAACAGCGCCTCATCTTCTGATTGGCATTAATATTGACTTCTCTGGCTTTCGTTAAAAACCCCCACAACTCCCTGCTTGCCCCAACAACTCTCCATTCCCTGTCTCCACTGATAGAGACAAGATAAACTCTCACCTTGTCCCTTATCACATCCAATTAACACCTTTTGTTGCTCTTGATTCCTCCCACCCCAAAGTTCTTTGAATTCTGAGACTTTCTGTTATATCCCTTTTCTGATGTTTGGACTCAGGCCCAAAACATCCTCTGAAATGAATGGGATGCTGAAATGACCGGCGGAGTTCCTCCAGCATTTTGGTGCGTTATTAACCACAATCACAGCGTCTGCGTCTGCAGCCATATTGTGTTTCACGTAGGTAAGGTGTGGTTGAGCGGGAGGGGGGGAGGAAGAAAGATTCCCAGGACTGGAGTTCAGGGGGGAAGACTGGGACGTTACTTCCTGGAGTGCAGGAGGATGAGAGGGGCTCATCAACCCAAGAGGGGGCCAGGATGTCAGCCACTGTCTTCCTCCTCTCCTGCTGGGGATGGGGTGGGGTGGGGGCTAAAACCATGAAGGTTTAAGGGGAGAGGGGATATTTAAAGGGTCAACTCTCTCCCAACACATGGAGGGGAGTGGGTCCACAGGAGTGGGAGAGGGGAGGAATGGACAGTAGAGGATCGAGAGTCTGGACCAGCAGGAAAGAAATGGGAAAATGGACCCAGTACTGGGTCACATGGTAATTTAATGTAGACTGACAGCACAGTAACAGGACCTTTCAGTCCAATTGACCGACACCCCGCGAACATTTTTGAATAGTGGAAGGAAACAAGACCCTGGAGAAAACACAGATATAGGGAAAGTGTACAAACTTTACAGACGGGATTCGAATGCAGGACACTGGCGGTGTAACAGTGTTATGCTAGCTGCTTTGCTAACCATGCCACCCCTCTCCCCCACCCTACAACCCACCCCCAGGCCTCCAGTTCCCACTGAGTTTGACTTCGATGATGAACCAGCACCAACAAAATCCTTCCTGGGAATGCGAAGATCAGCAGGTAGGCAAAGTGGTTCAGAGGTTTCCACCCCCCCCCCCACACACACCTCTGTCTCCCTCCCCCTCTGTCCCCCTTTCCCTCCTCTCTCACACCCTTCCTTCTTGCTCACCCTTCCCTCCCCCTGTCCCCTTCCTCTCTTCCATCTCTCCCCTTCCCTCTCTCTCTCTCTCTCCCCTCCCCTCTCTACTTACAGCAGCCCATCACCTCCGTCCACATACCTCTCCCCCTTAAGCCCACAACCCCCTCCCCCCACCATCATTCCCCAGCCACCCCAGCCCCACCCTGCCAGCCTCTGCCTTCTGCCCCCACCACCACCTCTTACCCCCCTCCGCCCCACCCCTGCTAACCCCTTCCCTACACCCACAACCTTCCTCCCCCCTCTGCCTACACCCCTTGCAGCCCCATCCCTGCTTACCCCTGCCCTCTTCCGCCACCACAGGGAGCTCAGGAAGACCTCCGAGGCGGGAGGCAAGACTGGACAAGGTCCTGTCCGACATGAAGCGACACAAGAGGATCGAGGAGCAGATGATGCGGTCTGGCAAAGATGTGTTCGAGCTGAGCCCAGGGGCTGATGTCACCCCTCCTCGTCGCCGCGGGATCTTCCAGTGCCGTAACTACTGACCTCATCCCATCCCCAGGGAAACCAGCAGCAGAGACCCTAGAGGGGTCCTCGGGACAGGAGAACTTTCCGCTCTCCATCCTCCCCCCCCCCCCCCCCCCCAGTCATTAAAAAGAGCATCTCACTCCTCTCCTGCGTGCTCTAGGCTTTGTGTCTCTCGCAGAGTGGGGAAGAGAGAAGGGAGGAGAGAGGGTAAGAGAGAGAAAAGGTGAAGAGAGAGATTGAGTAGGGATATGGGAAAGAGTGGAGGGTGAAGTGGGAGTGGAGAGGGGAAGGGAGGGAGTGGGAGATGTGGGAGGGGGAGGCAGAAGGGAAAGGAGACAGAGGGGAGGGGGAGGAGGGAGGGCAGAGATGCATAAGGGGAGGGGATAAAGAGGTGGGTGAGGAGGTAGAAGTGGAGGGAGGGATGGAGGAGGAGGGAGAAAGGGAGAAAGGAGAGGCAGGAGGGAGTGAAGAAGGGAGAGAAGGGCAAGGTAGGGTGGGAGAGAGGGGTATGGAGAGGAGGAATGGAGGGGAGTAAGGAAGCGGGGAGGGAGTGGCACTGAAAGAGCACACATTACCAGGCAAGAGGTAACAGGTGAGTGCAGGTGGGGTGGGGGTGGTAGGAGAATAAGTAGAGGGGTGATGCAGAGACCGGTTCTCTCCCTAATCGGGGAGGGGGTGGAGATCCAGGAACCCGTGCTGCTGTGTCTGATGAACAAGGGTCAACAGCAAAGACAAGGACTTCAAGTGGGAATGTGAGGAGGTGGGGGAACTGGGGTCCCCCAGAGGAAACCCCCTCCCCTCCTCCATGTCCGTCTCTGACTGAAGGAGCACAGAGAAAACTTACCAGGACATTACGGGACTCGAGGAACTGAGCCGTGTAGAAGGGAGACATCTACAGCACATTGCAGGCCCTTCAGCCCACATTGTTATGCTAACCTACTCTAATGACTGCATGGAATTTCCCTCCTGCCTTTTTCTCCTTTCTTTTCACCTATCCATTTGTCTTTTCAGAGATCCTGTTGTCCCTGCCTTCCCCACCATTGCATTCCTTGTCCCCACCACTCACTGTGTGAAGAACATCCTCCTGTACCTATACCCAAGCACCTTAAAACTACGGCCCCCTCACGTGAGCAGCTTCACTGCCCCGGGGAAAAAGCCTCTGGCTGTCCACACAATCAATGCCTCTAATCGTGTTGTACACCTCTATCAGCTCACCCCTCATCCTCCATCACTCTGAGGAAAAAAGGTCGAGTTGCTGAACCTCTCCTCACGAGGTGTGCTCTCCAGGCAGCGGCCTGGTAGGTCCCCTCTGCACCCTCTCCATCTTTCCTGCAGTGAGGTGACCAGAGCTGGGTGCAGATTGGGAGATTGCTTCACTGAGCACCAGCACTCCGTCCGTACCAGTGGCCAGCCATTTCAGTTCTGCACCCCATTCCCATACCAGGATGTCTATCAATGCCTCACGCACTATCGCACCACGACCACCCATAAATTGGAGGAACAACACCAGATTTTCCGGCTGGGCACTCTTCAGCCGTATGGCATTAACATCAACCTCTCCAGTGTCTGCTAACCTGCTCGCTCTTTCTCCCCACCTCGCCCCTTCACCCGTCAGCTCTCTCTGTTCACCTAGCCGCCCTTCCTCCCCCTGCTTGCTGCTATTTCCCCACCCCCCACCAGTTACCTCCTGCCTTTGCAACAACACCTCCCCCCTCCGCCATTTTATTTGGACGAACATTTTTCCATACCTTGATGAAGGGCTCAAGTCCGAAACGTCGGAAATGTAATTTTATCCTTATATAAAGGACATTGGTGGACCTGCTGAGTTTCTCCACCATTGTGTTTTTACTTCAACCGCAGTGTCTACAGAACATTCGTGTTTTACTTCTAACCAAGGTCTCACACAGCTGTGACTTTACCTCACAGCTGTCAGAAACTAGACTTGAAGAAAGGTTCAGGCAAGCGATTGCAGAAAGACCTGGGAGTGCATGAATCGCAGAAGGTTGGTTTGCAGGAGCCATGGGCTGTCGAAGGCAAATGCAACGTTGGCCCCTCATTGCTGGAGGGATGGAATTTAGGAGCTGGGAGGTCCTGCTGCAACTGTACAAGGTCCCGGTGAGGCCGCATCTGGGGAACTGCAGGCTATTCCAGCCTCCGCACTTTGGGAAGGACATAATGGCTTTGGAGGCGGCACAGAAGAGGTTCACCAGGTCAATTCCGGGGATGAGGAGAGGGAATCTTATAGAAACATATAAAATTATGAAAGGGCTAGATAAGAAGGGGTAGGTAAGTTGTTCCCATTGGTGGGGGAGACCAGAATGAGGTCCAGGGGAGTAGATTTAGGACGGAGATGAGGAATTGCTTTTCCCAGAGGGTGGTGAACCTGTGGAATTTGCTGCTCATTAAAACAGTGGAGGTGACCTCAGTAAATAAATTTAAATAAATAAATTTAAGACAAAGTTGGATAGATTTTTACATCATAGGGGAATTAAGGGAGATGGGGGAAAAGGCAGGTTGGCAGAAATGAGCTCATCATCAGATCAATCATAGATCTTATTGTATGGCGGAGTAGGCTCGACGGGCTGACTCCTGCTCCTATTTCTTATGAAACGCCAATCACAGATCTTTATCTCCTATGGACGCTGCGAAACTGGCTGAATCCTCCAGCATTTCTGTCCTTTTACCACAATCAGTGTTCTCAGACTCTCGTGTTTCACAACATTGCTGAACAGTACAGGCCCTTCTCTAGAAGCCAACTGACCAATCTAATCCTTCCCTCCCTCACACCCATAACATCTTGCATCCATGGGCCTGTATAAGAGTCTTTGAAGTGTCCCCTATTGACCCAGCATCCACCGTCACCACCCCTGGCAACTAATTTCAGGCATCTTACTCTCTGTGGAACAAAACATCTAAACTTCCCTACCTTCATCTTATTTTGACATCCTCAGGTGTTTGTTACTCTTGCCCAGGGTAAAAAGCGCTGGCCCTCTATCAAGTCTCTTCTTTCTATGTTCCAAAGAGAAAAGTCCCAGCTCTGCGAACCTTGCCTCATAAAGACTTGTTTCCCAATCCAAGCAACATCCTGGTGAATCTCCTCTGCCTTCTCTCTATAGCTTCCACATCCTTCCTGTAATGAGGTGACCAGAACTGAACACAATATTCCAGGTGGGATATAACTAGAGTTTTATAGAACTGCAAAATGTTCTCGCAGCTCTTGAACTTGATCCCCCAACTAATGAAAGCCAGCACCACGCACGCCTTCTTACCATCCTATCAGCCTGCATGGCGATCGTGGGATGGTTGGATGTGGACAGGGTCGATGGAGGGAAAGAGATGTGATGAGGTGTAGACAGTGTCGATGGAGGGGAGGGAAGTGATGAGGTGTAGTTGGGGTTGATGGAGGGGAGGGTTTGATGAGGTGTAGACAGGGGGGTTGATGGAGGAGAGGGGTTGATGAGGTGTAGACAGGGTTGATGGAGGAGAGGGGTTGATGAGGTGTAGACAGGGTTGATGGAGGGGAGGGGGTTGATGAGGTGTAGATGGGTACGATGGAGGGAAGGGGATATGATGAGGTGAAGACGGGGTCAATGGAGGGGAGGGGGTGATGTGTAGACAGGGTCATTGGAGGGGAGGGGTTGATGAGGTGTAGATGGGGTCAATGGAGGGGAGGGGGTGTGATGAGGTGCAGATGGTGTCAATGGAGGGGATGGGAGTGATGACAGGGGCAGGGGTTACAGAGACAGGGAGGGGTGTAAGGGACAGGAGGGGGTTACAGAGACAGGAAGGGGTGTAGGGATGGGAGGGGGTTACAGAGACAGGGAGGGGTGTAGGGGAAGGGAGGGGATTTCAGAGACAGGGAGGGGTGTAGGGGACGGGAGGGGGAGGGTGAGAAGGGAAGGGTCGGGGAGGGAGGAGCCAGGGAGTGCGGAGAGTACCGCAGTCAGTGATGAGTTGGTGATGTGTAGGTCACATGTGATTGGGAGAGACCCTGCTTTGTGTGTGTGTGTGTGAGAGAGAGAGAGAGAGAGAGAGAGAGGAGTGTGTGTGGGTCTGGGTGTTCACTGCAGAAAGCAAGGCACTACCCCTCTGCATCCTCACTCTCTCTTTCCCCACCCCTTTCCCATTATCTCTCTTGTGCTCCTCTATCTCCTTTCTCTCTTTCCCCCTCTATCTCCCTTCTATTTTCCCCTCCCCTTCCCTCTCACACCCCTTCCCTCTCACACCCCTTCCCTCTCACACCCCTTCCCTCTCACTCTTTCCTGTCTCCTGTTCCCCTATTTCCTCCTATCATCCCCCCTGTCTCTGCCACTTCTCTCTTATCTCGTCCCCTCTATCCCCCTTCTCCCGCTCACCTTCTCTCCCCCCAGCTTCTGTCACACCCCTCCCTCTATCTCTCTTCCAATCTATCCATCACTCTATATCTCTCTCCTCCTTTTGCTCATCCCTCCCTTCTCTCTCTTTCACTTTCCTTCCACCTCCCCAGCTCTCACATTTTTCCACTCTCCTTCTCTTCCCCCACCCTTCCCCCAGCACATCGAGCCCTCTGCCAGAAGGTACCTTCCAGCGGGGAATCCTGATCCATCCACTCCATCATCTCGAGAATCTGGTGAGTCAGCTGGGAGAGTCTGCCGTCGGGAATTCCTCTCGCTCCCTCCCTCCCTCCCACCCTCCTCTCTCGTTGGCCTCCCTCCCTCTTCTCCCACAGTGCAGGGTGTGCGAACTGCTTGTTCGAAGCATCAGGCTAGGACAGAGGGTTGGGAGGGGAGATCTCAGCCTAGGGGAGGGCTGGAACCTGCAGCAATCCATTGCCCATCCCTCCCTCTCTCCCATCCTCCCTCCCCTTCTCTCTCCCCTTTCCACCCCTGCCCCCCTCTCTCCCCTCTCTCATCCACTTCCTCTACCCCACCCCTCACTCCCCTTCTTCTACCTTTTCCTCTCCCACCTTTGAACCCCCCTCAATCACCCCTCCCTCCATGCCCCACTCCCTCCTTCCTCGATTCCAGGCTCAACCCTTCGAATCCTTTTCCTCAATCCCTATTTTTTGATTCTCCCCCCCTTGATCTCCCCCTCCCTAATCTCTACCCTTCCCTCCACCTGTCCCCCTCGATCTCTCCCTTCCCTCCATTCCCCCTCCCTCAAACTCTTCCCTCTCCCTCAATCCCCCCTCCCTCTACTTCCCTGACCCATCTCCCCCTCCTGCCTATCCTCCACATAAGATGCCTCTCTCCCTACCAGGCACCAACTCCTTCCCCATCTGTTCTCCTCCATCTCTGTCCCCATTCCTCCTGTTTTGACAACAACCTGCCCCACAGATTCACTGGATAGGGTCTCTGTGTGTCCGTGGATGTTATTATGTGTGACAATATTCTTTCTCCACTCCCCTTCTCCCCCCGCCTCTCTCAACCCTGCCCCCTCGCCCCCCCTCTCTTCCCCCTCTCTCCCCCTCCTCTCTTCCCCTCTCTCCCCTCCTTCCCCCTCTCCCTGTTTCTCTTCTCCCCCTCTCTCTCACCTTCATCCTCTCTTCCCCCTCTCTCCCCATTCACCCTCCTCTCTCCCCTTCCCTCTCCCTCCCCTTTTCTCTGTCTCCCCCCGTCCAGCCCCCTCACTCCCTCTTTTGCATCTCACTCTCCCTCCCTAGTTGACGTGGTCAGATACTCAGACATGGCCGGCCGGTCGGAGAGCGACATCCTTGGGGGTGCTCTTCCCGCGGACCCCTGCCAATCCATGGCTAATGGGCACAGCGGGACGGGGGAAGTGGGCAAGGCGCGCTCGCTCCAGGACCTGAAGACGGAGGGGATCCTGCAGGTTCCGAGGCGTCCAGACAGGGCCCGATCAGTTTCCCACCTGCCCCCCCTGAGGTGGAGCTCGCCACGGACTAGCCTGAGCTGGGGGGGCTCCGATGAAGGGGAGGGGGCAGCGGTGGACAGTCGGAAGCCCCCCCGAGACTACATCTTCTTGGCCGCCCTCTCCTGCTTCTGCCCAATCTGGCCGATCAACATCGTAGCCTTCGTCTACTCGGTCATGGTGAGTGTAGGTCACCGACAGCCTCCCCTCCCCTCGCCTTCCATCCCTGCCCCTTTCTCTCCCTTCTCTCCTCCCCTCACACCCCTGCCCCTCCCTCTCCCACCCCTTTCCCCTCTTCCTTCCCTTTCCCCATCTCTTTCCCCTTCCCTGTTCCCCCTCCTTTTTCCCCATCCCTTTTCCCCTTCCCTCTCCCTTCTCCCCTTCCCCCTCCCTTCTCCCCTTCCCCCTCCCTTCTCCCCTCCCCTCTCCCCTCTCCTCTCCCCTTCTCTTCTCCCCCTCTCCTCCCCCTCTCTCCTCCCCCTCTCTCCTCCCCCTCTCTTCTCCCCCTCTCTTCTCCCCCTCTTCTCCCCCTCTCTTCTCCCCCTCTCTTCTCCCCCTCTCTTCTCCCCCTCTCTTCTCCCCCTCTCTTCTCCCCCTCTCTTCTCCCCCTCTCTTCTCCCCCTCTCTCCTCCCCCTCTCTCCTCCCCCTCTCTCCTCCCCCTCTCTCCTCCCCCTCTCTCCTCCCCCTCTCTCCTCCCCCTCTCTCCTCCCCCTCTCTCCTCCCCCTCTCTCTCTCCTCCCCCTCTCTCCTCCCCCTCTCTCCTCCCCCTCTCTTCTCCCCCTCTCCTTTCCCTCTCCCCTTTCTCCCTCCCCTTTCCCCACCTTTCCCCTTCCCCTTTTTCATCCCCTTCCCTCAATTCTTTCTTTCCCCCCTCCACTTGCCCCTTACCCCTTCTCCCTCCCCCATCCCCAACCCCATTCCACACCCTGCTGACGAACTCTGTGCCCACAGGCCAGGAACAGCTTCCAGAACGGAGATGTGGACGGTGCGCGGAGGCTTGGCCGCGTGGCCCGGATGCTGAGCGTGGTGGCTCTGGTTGGTGGAATCCTCATCATCGCCGTGTACTGTGCAGTCAACTTCTCCCGTGAGTCCCAGAGCAACTGGGAAGTGAGGGTGGGAGGGAAGGGGGGGGCCAGGAGGAGGGTGGTGGGGGTGGAGGGGAAATGGGTGGATAAGCTGTTTTTGGACAAGGATGTGTGAGGTACTTGGGGGAATTTCATAGGTGAAATTTTGAGGGGACAGAGTCTGTTTTTTCCTGTCAGGATTAAAGGCAAGGTTCGCAGGCAAAGGGAACATTAGTTTTCAAGGGGTATTGGGGATCTGGTTCGGAAGGTGTATAACAGGTGGAGTATGGAGTGAAGTCTGGTTCCTGTGATGTCACAGGCTGAGTTAACCACCCTCTGGAGTTTATTCTTGTCCTGAGAGTTGGCACCTCAGTACCAGGCAATGATGGAACGTCTTCAGAAAAAAGAGGAGGACGGGCTTGCTGTCTTATAGCAAATAAGGGTGGATAAATTCCCCAGGGACTGACCAGATATTCCCTCAGACCATGAGGGAGGCAAGTGTAGAAATTGCAGGGGCTCTGGCAGAAAAATTTTAAATGACTTGAGCCCAGGTGAGCCCAGGAGGATGGAAGGGTGGCTCACGTTGTTTAAAATAGGCTCCAAAAGTAACCCTGGAAAGGATAGGCCGGTGAACTTGACATCAGTTGTAATTATTGGAAGGTGTTCCAAGAGATCGGATATACAATTATTTGGACAGCCAGGGACTGATTGGGGATAGTCAACATGGCTTTGTGCGTGGTAGGTCATGTTTAACCAATCTTATAGAGGTTTTCGAGAAGGTGACCAGGAAAGTAGATGAAGGAAAGGCTGTTGATGTGGTCTATGTGGACTTTAGTAAGGCCTTTGACAAGGTCCAACATGGGAGGTTAACCAGGAAAGTTCAGATGCTTGGTATTCATGGTGAAGTCGTGAATTGAATTCAACAATGGTTGGATGGGAGAAGCCAGAGGGCAGTGGCGGACGATGCTTCTCAGGCTGGAGGCCTGTGACTAGTGGGGTCTCTCAGGGATCGGTGCTGGGACCATCGTTGTTTGTCATCGATATCAATGATCTGGATGATAATGTGGTGAAATGGATCAGCAAGTTTGCAGATGAGACTGAGATTGGAGGCGTTGTGGACAGAGACGAAGGTTTTCAAAGCTTGCGGAGGGATCTGGACCAACTGGAAAAATGGGCTGGACAATGGCCGATAGAATTTAATGCAGACAAGTGTGAGGTGTTGCATTTTGGAAGAACAAACCAAGAAAGGACGTCCACAGTGAACAGTCGGGCACTGAGGAGTGCGGTGGAACAGTGGGATCTGGGGATACAAATATGGTACAATTCCGATTATCTGAAATTGGATTTTCTAAGATCCTCAGTTATCCAAAAAATTTTTGGAGCCAAACTGACCGGGGACATCGGGCACCTGGCACTAGCCCCAGTGGACCTCTGGATCCTGGTGGTAGCAGGAGGGACCTCAAGCTCCCAGGCAGGAGCGGGGCAAATGTGGGAAAGTATCGGTGATCAGATTTGGCCAACATTTTGTTTTGGTGAGAAACATTATTTTAATGCTTAAAAGCCTTACCTTGTTGTTTGTTGTTGTGTAAACACTGTTACAAGTGATTTGTTGTTGCTACTGGGCTGTTTTTAAAACATTACCAGTTCTCCAAAATAAACCATTTATCTGAAATGGGTCCAGTCCCGACCATTTTGGGTAATTGGAGTTGTACTGTACATAACTCCCTGAAAATGGCATCACAGGTGGACAGGGTTGTAAAGAGAGCTTTTGGCACATTGGCCTTCATAAATCAAATTATTGAGTGCAGGAGTTGGGATGTTATAGTGAAGTTGTACAAGATATTGGTGAGGATACATTTGGAGAATTGTGTGCAGTTTTGGTCACCGAACTACAGGAAAGATATCAATGAGATAGAAAGATGCAGAGAAGATTTACTAAGATGTTGCCCAGACTTCAGGGATTGAGTTACAGGGAAAGGTTAAACAGGTTGGTACTTTATTCCCTGGAGTGTAGAAGAATGAGAGGAGATTTGATGGAGGTGTTTAAAATGATGAGGGGGATGGACAGAGTCAGTGTAGGCCGGCTTTTCCCACTGAGGGTCGGTGAGACAAAAACCAGAGGACACGGGTTAAGGGTGAAAGGGGAGAAATTTCGGGGGAACGTCTTCCCACAGAGAGCTATGGGAGTGTGGAATGAGCTGAAGCAGTGAATGCAGGCTCGATTTTAACATTTAAGGAACATGGAGGCTATGGACTGGGTGCAGGTCAGTGGGACTCAGCAGAAAAATGGTTTGCATGGACGAGAAGGGCCAAAAGGGCCTGTTTCAGTTCTGTATAGAGTTCTCTGGTTCTACAGTATAATCCGTCACATCGGACTGACGCTGTATCACTCACGCTGATACTAATGAGTGTAACAAACCACGTTTACAATATGCTCCCCGCTGTTCCATGTCTACTGAGGGTGAAACATGGAGGTCTGCAGATGCTGTGATTGCGGTGAAAACACATCAAAATGCTGGAGGAACTCAGCTGGCCTCACAGTGCACGCAGGAGGTAAAGATCTATAGACCTTATAGCGCCGGCGATTGGAGACAAGATTCGAATCCAGCGCAGTCAGTTAAGAGTTGGTACATTAACCGGGGGCTCCAGTTTCATCAGAATGTTCTAGGGGGTGTAAATTGGACAGCAAAGGCTAGTGGGTAAAAATAGCCTGCTACAATGGCATGTGTCTAAATTTAATGTTAAACCCAGTCACGTCAGGCTTAACATGACCAATCCCAGTAACTGTTTACACACACACACACACACACACACACACACACACACACACACACTGCAACCCAGTCACATTGGGCTTAGCACGACCGATACCAGTAACTGTTTGCACTCACACATACATTTTATACACACACACATACACACAGTACAACCAAGACACATCGGGCTTAACACGACTGATACCAGTAACTGTTCACACTCACACACACAATACAATGTAATTGCATTGTGCTTAACATGACCAATACCCATAACTATTTACACTCACACTCACACTCACACACACACACGCACACACACACACACACACACACTACATCCCAGTCACATCAGGCTTACATGACCAATACCAGTAACTGTTTACATTCACACATAGAGTACAACCCAGTCACATCAGGGTTAACACGCCCAAAACCAGTAACTGTTTACACTATCACACACACACTACAACCCAGTCACATCAGGGTTAACACGACCGATACCAGTAACTGTTCAAACTCTCTAGCAGGCACAGTATAAATCTGTCCCATTTCGGTAACGCAACCGAAACCAGCAACTGTTCACACTCCAGGAAATGTTTACGCACACACACGTATAGTACAACCCAGTCACATTGGGCTTAACATGACTGATACCAGTAACTGTTTACACTCACCCACACACACAGGCACAGAGTGCAATCCAGTCACAATGGGCTTAACACGACTGATACCAGTAACTGTTTACACTCTCACACACACAGTACAACAAATCACATCGGGCTTAACACGACCAATAGCAGTAACTGTTTACACTAACACACACAGACAGGAACAGAGTGCAACCCAGTGACATTGGGCTTAACACGACTGATACCAGTAACTGTTTACACTCACCCACACACACAGGCACAGAGTGCAATCCAGTCACATTGGGCTTAACACGACTGATACCAGTAACTGTTTACACTCTCACACACACAGTACAACCAAATCACATCGGGCTTAACACGACCGATAGCAGTAACTGTTTACACTCACACACACATACAGGAACAGAGTGCAACCCAGTCACATTGGGCTTAACACGACTGATACCAGTACCTGTTTACACTCACACACACGCACAGAGTGCAACCCAGTCAGATTGGGTTTAACACGACTGATACCAGTACCTGTTTACACTCACACACAAACACACACACACACACACACACACACACACACACACACACACACACACAGAGTACAACCCAGTCACATTGGGCTAAACACGACTGATATCAGTAACTGTTTACACTCCCACACACACACAACAACCCAGTCACATAGTGCTTAACATGACCGATTCCAGTAAATGTTCACACTCTCACACACACTGTAGAACTCAGTAACATCTAGCTTAACACGCGATACCAGTAACTGTTTACACTCTCACACACACAGTACAACCAAGTCACATCAGGGTAACATGCCCGATACCAGTAACTGTTTACACTCTGACACACAGTACAACCCAGTCACATCGGGGTTAACACGCCCGAAACCAGTAACTGTTTACACTCTCACACACACAGTACAACCAAGTCACATCGGGCTTAACACGACCGATACCAGTAACTGTTCAAACTCTCTAGCAGGCATATTACAAATCTGTCCCATTTGGGTAACACAACCAATACCAACAACTGTTCACACTCCAGGAAATGTTTACGCACACACACACACCTATAGTACAACCCAGTCACATTGGGCTTAACACGACTGATACCATTACCTGTTTACACTCACACACACACACACACACACATGCACAGAGTGTAACCCAGTCACATTGGGCTTAACACGACTGATACCAGAACCTGTTTACACTCACACACGCACACACACACGCGCACAGAGTGCAACCCAGTCACATAGGGCTTAACACGACTGATACCAGTACCTGTTTACACTCACACACACACACACACACACACACACACACACACACACACACACACACACATACACAGTATAACCCAGTCACATCGGATTTAACACGCCCTATACCAGTAACTGTTTACACTCTCACACACACAGTACAACCAAGTCACATCAGGGTAACATGCCCGATACCAGTAACTGTTTACACTCTGACACACAGTACAACCCAGTCACATCGGGGTTAACACGCCCGAAACCACTAACTGTTTACACTCTCACACACACAGTACAACCAAGTCACATCGGGCTTAACACGCACACAACCTATAGTACATCCCAGTCACATTGGGTTTAACATGACTGATACCAGTACCTGTTTACACTCTCACACACACACACACACACACACACACACACACACACACACACACACACACACACACACACACACACACAGTGCAACCCAGTAACATTGGACTTAACACGACTGATACCAACAACTGTTCACACTCCAGGAAATGTATACGCACATACACACCTATACTACAACCCAGTCACATTGGGCTTAACATGACTGATACCAGTACCTGTTTACACTCACACACACAGAGTGCAACCCAGTCACATTGGGCTTTACACGAATGATACCAGTACCTGTTTACACTCACACACACACACACAGAGTGCAACCCAGTCAGATTGGGCTTAACACGACTGATACCAGTACCTGTTTACACTCACACACACACACACAGAGTGCAACCCAGTCAGATTGGGCTTAACACGACTGATACCAGTACCTGTTTACACTCACACACACACACACAGAGTGCAACCCAGTCAGATTGGGCTTAACACGACTGATACCAGTACCTGTTTACACTCACACACGCATACACACACACACACGCAAAAAATGCATCCCAGTCACATTGGGCTTAACACAATACCTGTTTACACTCTCACACACACACACACACGCACAGAGTGCAACCCAATCACAGCTTAATACGACTGATACCAGTACCTGTTTACACTCACACACGCACACACAAACACACACACACACACACACACACACACACACACACACACACAGTACAACACAGTCACATCGGACTTAACGTGATCGATACCAGTAACTGTTCACACTAACACAAACAGTACAACCTAATCACATTGGGTTAACACGACCGATACCAGTAACTGTTCAAACTCACTCGCAGGCACAGTACAAATCTGTCCTATTTGGGTAACACAACCGATACCAACAACTGTTCACACTCCAGGAAATGTTTACGCACACACACGTATAGTAAACCCAGTCACATTGGGCTTAACACGACTGATACCAGTACCTGTTTACACTCACACACACGCACAGAGTGCAACCCAATCACATTGGGCTTAACACGACTGATACAAGTACCTGTTTACACTCACACACGCGCACAGAGTGCAACCCAGTCAGATTGGGCTTAACACGACTGATACCAGTACCTGTTTACACTCACACACAAACACACACCCACACACACACACACACACACACACACACACACACACACACACAGAGTACAACCCAGTCACATTGGGCTTAACACGACTGATACCAGTACCTGTTTACACTCACACACGCGCACACAAACACACACACGCATAAGAGTGCAACCCAGTCACATTGGGCTAAACACAACTGATACCAGTACCTGTTTACACTCTCTCTCATACACACACACACACACACACACACACACACACAGAGTGCAACCCAGTCACATTGGGCTTAACACGACTGATACCAATTCCTGTTAACACTCACACACACACGCGCGCACACACACACACGCACAGAATGCAACACAGTCACATTGGGCTTAACACGACTGATACCAGTAACTGTTTACACTCACCCACACACACAGGCACAGAGTGCAATCCAGTCACAATGGGCTTAACACGACTGATACCAGTAACTGTTTACACTCTCACACACACAGTACAACAAATCACATCGGGCTTAACACGACCAATAGCAGTAACTGTTTACACTAACACACACATACAGGAACAGAGTGCAACCCAGTCACATTGGGCTTAACACGACTGATACCAGTAACTGTTTACACTCACCCACACACACAGG
>NC_091471.1:231704834-231709834 GCF_036971445.1 Narcine bancroftii | reverse complement strand
ACAGGCACAGAGTGCAATCCAGTCACATTGGGCTTAACACGACTGATACCAGTAACTGTTTACATTCTCACACACACAGTACAACCAAATCACATCGGGCTTAACACGACCGATAGCAGTAACTGTTTACACTCACACACACATACAGGAACAGAGTGCAACCCAGTCACATTGGGCTTAACACGACCGATACCAGTAACTGTTCAAACTCTCTAGCAGGCATATTACAAATCTGTCCCATTTGGGTAACACAACCAATACCAACAACTGTTCACACTCCAGGAAATGTTTACGCACACACACACACCTATAGTACAACCCAGTCACATTGGGCTTAACACGACTGATACCATTACCTGTTTACACTCACACACACACACACACACATGCACAGAGTGTAACCCAGTCACATTGGGCTTAACACGACTGATACCAGAACCTGTTTACACTCACACACGCACACACACACGCGCACAGAGTGCAACCCAGTCACATAGGACTTAACACGACTGATACCAGTACCTGTTTACACTCACACACACACACACACACACACACACACACACACACACACACACACATACACAGTATAACCCAGTCACATCGGATTTAACACGCCCTATACCAGTAACTGTTTACACTCTCACACACACAGTACAACCAAGTCACATCAGGGTAACATGCCCGATACCAGTAACTGTTTACACTCTGACACACAGTACAACCCAGTCACATCGGGGTTAACACGCCCGAAACCACTAACTGTTTACACTCTCACACACACAGTACAACCAAGTCACATCGGGCTTAACACGCACACAACCTATAGTACATCCCAGTCACATTGGGTTTAACATGACTGATACCAGTACCTGTTTACACTCTCACACACACACACACACACACACACACACACACACACACACACACACACACACACACACAGTGCAACCCAGTAACATTGGACTTAACACGACTGATACCAACAACTGTTCACACTCCAGGAAATGTATACGCACATACACACCTATACTACAACCCAGTCACATTGGGCTTAACATGACTGATACCAGTACCTGTTTACACTCACACACACAGAGTGCAACCCAGTCACATTGGGCTTTACACGAATGATACCAGTACCTGTTTACACTCACACACACACACACAGAGTGCAACCCAGTCAGATTGGGCTTAACACGACTGATACCAGTACCTGTTTACACTCACACACACACACACAGAGTGCAACCCAGTCAGATTGGGCTTAACACGACTGATACCAGTACCTGTTTACACTCACACACACACACACAGAGTGCAACCCAGTCAGATTGGGCTTAACACGACTGATACCAGTACCTGTTTACACTCACACACGCATACACACACACACACGCAAAAAATGCATCCCAGTCACATTGGGCTTAACACGAATGATACCAATACCTGTTTACACTCTCTCACACACACACACACACACACGCACAGAGTGCAACCCAATCACAGCTTAACACGACTGATACCAGTACCTGTTTACACTCACACACGCACACACAAACACACACACACACACACACACACACACAGTACAACACAGTCACATCGGACTTAACGTGATCGATACCAGTAACTGTTCACACTAACACAAACAGTACAACCTAATCACATTGGGTTAACACGACCGATACCAGTAACTGTTCAAACTCACTCGCAGGCACAGTACAAATCTGTCCTATTTGGGTAACACAACCGATACCAACAACTGTTCACACTCCAGGAAATGTTTACGCACACACACGTATAGTAAACCCAGTCACATTGGGCTTAACACGACTGATACCAGTACCTGTTTACACTCACACACACGCACAGAGTGCAACCCAATCACATTGGGCTTAACACGACTGATACAAGTACCTGTTTACACTCACACACGCGCACAGAGTGCAACCCAGTCAGATTGGGCTTAACACGACTGATACCAGTACCTGTTTACACTCACACACAAACACACACCCACACACACACACACACACACACACACACACACACACAGAGTACAACCCAGTCACATTGGGCTTAACACGACTGATACCAGTACCTGTTTACACTCACACACGCGCACACAAACACACACACGCATAAGAGTGCAACCCAGTCACATTGGGCTAAACACAACTGATACCAGTACCTGTTTACACTCTCTCTCATACACACACACACACACACACACACACACACACACAGAGTGCAACCCAGTCACATTGGGCTTAACACGACTGATACCAATTCCTGTTAACACTCACACACACACGCGCGCACACACACACACGCACAGAATGCAACACAGTCACATTGGGCTTAACACGACTGATACCAGTAACTGTTTACACTCACCCACACACACAGGCACAGAGTGCAATCCAGTCACAATGGGCTTAACACGACTGATACCAGTAACTGTTTACACTCTCACACACACAGTACAACAAATCACATCGGGCTTAACACGACCAATAGCAGTAACTGTTTACACTAACACACACATACAGGAACAGAGTGCAACCCAGTCACATTGGGCTTAACACGACTGATACCAGTAACTGTTTACACTCACCCACACACACAGGCACAGAGTGCAATCCAGTCACATTGGGCTTAACACGACTGATACCAGTAACTGTTTACACACTCACACACACAGTACAACCAAATCACATCGGGCTTAACACGACCGATAGCAGTAACTGTTTACACTCACACACACATACAGGAACAGAGTGCAACCCAGTCACATTGGGCTTAACACGACTGATACCAGTACCTGTTTACACTCACACACACGCACAGAGTGCAACCCAGTCAGATTGGGTTTAACACGACTGATACCAGTACCTGTTTACACTCACACACAAACACACACCCACACACACAACACACACACACACACACACACACACACACACACACACACACACACACACACACACACACAGAGTATAACCCAGTCACATTGGGCTAAACACGACTGATATCAGTAACTGTTTACACTCCCACACACACACAACAACCCAGTCACATAGTGCTTAACATGACCGATTCCAGTAAATGTTCACACTCTCACACACACTGTAGAACTCAGTAACATCTAGCTTAACACGCGATACCAGTAACTGTTTACACTCTCACACACACAGTACAACCAAGTCACATCAGGGTAACATGCCCGATACCAGTAACTGTTTACACTCTGACACACAGTACAACCCAGTCACATCGGGGTTAACACGCCCGAAACCAGTAACTGTTTACACTCTCACACACACAGTACAACCAAGTCACATCGGGCTTAACGTGATCGATACCAGTAACTGTTCACACTAACACAAACAGTACAACCTAATCACATTGGGTTAACACGACCGATACCAGTAACTGTTCAAACTCACTCGCAGGCACAGTACAAATCTGTCCTATTTGGGTAACACAACCGATACCAACAACTGTTCACACTCCAGGAAATGTTTACGCACACACACGTATAGTAAACCCAGTCACATTGGGCTTAACACGACTGATACCAGTACCTGTTTACACTCACACACACGCACAGAGTGCAACCCAATCACATTGGGCTTAACACGACTGATACCAGTACCTGTTAACACTCACACACGCGCACAGAGTGCAACCCAGTCAGATTGGGCTTAACACGACTGATACCAGTACCTGTTTACACTCACACACAAACACACACCCACACACACACACACACACACACACACACACACACACACACACACACACACACACACACACAGAGTACAACCCAGTCACATTGGGCTTAACACGACTGATACCAGTACCTGTTTACACTCACACACGCGCACACAAACACACACACGCATAAGAGTGCAACCCAGTCACATTGGGCTAAACACAACTGACACCAGTACCTGTTTACACTCTCTCTCATACACACACACACACACACACACACACACACACACACACACACACACACAGAGTGCAACCCAGTCACATTGGGCTTAACACGACTGATACCAATTCCTGTTAACACTCACACACACACGCGCACACACACACACACACGCACAGAATGCAACACAGTCACATTGGGCTTAACACAACTGATACCAGTACCTGTTTACACTCACACACACACACACACACTCACACACACACACACACACACACACACACACAGTACAACACAGTCACATCGGACTTAACGTGATCGATACCAGTAACTGTTCACACTAACACAAACAGTACAACCTCATCACATTGGGTTAACACGACCGATACCAGTAACTGTTCAAACTATCTCGCAGGCACAGTACAAATCTGTCCTATTTGGGTAACACAACCGATACCAACAACTGTTCACACTCCAGGAAATGTTTACGCACACACACGTATAGTACAACCCAGTCACATTGGGCTTAACACGACTGATACCAGTACCTGTTTACACTCACACACACGCACAGAGTGCAACCCAGTCACATTGGGCTTAACACGACTGATACCAGTACCTGTTTACACTCACACACGCGCACAGAGTACAACCCAGTCACATTGGGCAAAACACGACTGATATCAGTAACTGTTTACACTCCCACACACACACTACAACCCAGTCACATAGTGCTTAACATGACCGATTCCAGTAAATGTTCACACTCTCACACACACTGTAGAACTCAGTAACATCTAGCTTAACACGCGATACCAGTAACTGTTTACACTCTCACACACACAGTACAACCAAGTCACATCAGGGTAACATGCCCGATACCAGTAACTGTTTACACTCTGACACACAGTACAACCCAGTCACATCGGGGTTAACACGCCCTAAACCAGTAACTGTTTACACTCTCACACACACAGTCACATTGGGCTTTACACGAATGATAACAGTACCTGTTTACACTCACACACGCACACACACACACACGCAAAGAATGCAT
>NC_091471.1:231602334-231699834 GCF_036971445.1 Narcine bancroftii | reverse complement strand
ACACACGCGCACAGAGTGCAACCCAGTCACATAGGGCTTAACACGACTGATACCAGTACCTGTTTACACTCACACACACACACACACACACACACACACACACACACATACACAGTATAACCCAGTCACATCGGACTTAACACGCCCTATACCAGTAACTGTTTACACTCTCACACACACAGTACAACCAAGTCACATCGGGCTTAACACGACCGATACCAGTAACTGTTCAAACTCTCTTGCAGGCACAGTACAAATCTGTCCCATTTGGGTAACGCAACCGATACCAGCAACTGTTCACACTCCAAGAAATGTGTACGCACACAACCTATAGTACATCCCAGTCACATTGGGTTTAACATGATTGATACCAGTAACTGTTTACACTCACCCACACACACAGGCACAGAGTGCAATCCAGTCACAATGGGCTTAACACAACTGATACTAGTAACTGTATACACTCTCTCACACACAGTACAATCCAATCACATTAGGCTGAACACGACTGATACCAGTAACTGTTTACACTCTCACACACACAGTACAACCAAATCACATCGGGCTTAACACGACCGATAGCAGTAACTGTTTACACTAACACACACATACAGGAACAGAGTGCAACCCAGTCACATTGGGCTTAACACGACTGATACCAGTAACTGTTTACACTCACCCACACACACAGGCACAGAGTGCAATCCAGTCACATTGGGCTTAACACGACTGATACCAGTAACTGTTTACACTCTCACACACACAGTACAACCAAATCACATCGGGCTTAACACGACCGATAGCAGTAACTGTTTACACTCACACACACATACAGGAACAGAGTGCAACCCAGTCACATTGGGCTTAACACGACTGATACCAGTACCTGTTTACACTCACACACAAACACACACACACACACACACACACACACACACACACATACACAGTATAACCCAGTCACATCGGACTTAACACGACCGATACCAGTAACTGTTCAAACTCTCTAGCAGGCACAGTACAAATCTGTCCCATTTCGGTAACGCAACCGATACCAGCAACTGTTCACACTCCAAGAAATGTGTACGCACACAACCTATAGTACATCCCAGTCACATTGGGTTTAACATGATTGATACCAGTAACTGTTTACACTCACACACACATACAGGAACAGAGTGCAACCCAGTCACATTGGGCTTAACACGACTGATACCAGTAACTGTTTATACACACACACACACACACACACACACACACACACACACACACACACACACACACACACACGAACAGAGTGCAACCCAGTCACATTGTGCTTAACACGACTGATACCAGTACCTGTTTACACTCTCTCTTTCACGCACGCACGCACGCACGCACACACACACAGTGCAACCCAGTCACATCGGGCTGAACACAACTGATACTAGTAACTGTATACACTCTCTCACACACAGTACAATCCAATCACATTAGGCTGAACACGACTGATACCAGTAACTGTTTACACTCTCACACACACAGTACAACCAAATCACATCGGGCTTAACACGACCGATAGCAGTAACTGTTTACAATAACACACACATACAGGAACAGAGTGCAACCCAGTCACATTGGGCTTAACACGACTGATACCAGAACCTGTTTACACACACACACGCACACACACACGCGCACAGAGTGCAACCCAGTCACATAGGGCTTAACACGACTGATACCAGTACCTGTTTACACTCACACACACACACACACACACACACACACACACACACACACACATACACAGTATAACCCAGTCACATCGGATTTAACACGCCCTATACCAGTAACTGTTTACACTCTCACACACACAGTACAACCAAGTCACATCAGGGTAACATGCCCGATACCAGTAACTGTTTACACTCTGACACACAGTACAACCCAGTCACATCGGGGTTAACACGCCCGAAACCAGTAACTGTTTACACTCTCACACACACAGTACAACCAAGTCACATCGGGCTTAACACGCACACAACCTATAGTACATCCCAGTCACATTGGGTTTAACATGACTGATACCAGTACCTGTTTACACTCTCACACACACACACACACACACACACACACGCACAGAGTGCAACCCAGTCACATTGGGCTTTACACGAATGATACCAGTACCTGTTTACACTCACACACACACACACAGAGTGCAACCCAGTCACATTGGGCTTTACACGAATGATACCAGTACCTGTTTACACTCACACACGCATACACACACACACGCACAGAGTGCAACCCAATCACAGCTTAACACGACTGATACCAGTACCTGTTTACACTCACACACACGCACAGAGTGCAACCCAATCACATTGGGCTTAACACGACTGATACCAGTACCTGTTTACACTCACACACGCGCACAGAGTGCAACCCAGTCAGATTGGGCTTAACACGACTGATACCAGTACCTGTTTACACTCACACACAAACACACACCCACACACACACACACACACACACACACACACACACACACACACAGAGTACAACCCAGTCACATTGGGCTTAACACGACTGATACCAGTACCTGTTTACACTCACACACATGCACACAAACACACACACGCATAAGAGTGCAACCCAGTCACATTGGGCTCAACACAACTGATACCAGTACCTGTTTACACTCTCTCTCATACACACACACACACACACACACACAGAGTGCAACCCAGTCACATTGGGCTTAACACGACTGATACCAATTCCTGTTAACACTCACACACACACGCGCGCACACACACACACGCACAGAATGCAACACAGTCACATTGGGCTTAACACAACTGATACTAGTACCTGTTTACACTCACACACACACACACACACACACACAGTACAACACAGTCACATCGGACTTAACGTGATCGATACCAGTAACTGTTCACACTAACACAAACAGTACAACCTAATCACATTGGGTTAACACGACCGATACCAGTAACTGTTCAAACTATCTCGCAGGCACAGTACAAATCTGTCCTATTTGGGTAACACAACCGATACCAACAACTGTTCACACTCCAGGAAATGTTTACGCACACACACGTATAGTACAACCCAGTCACATTGGGCTTAACACGACTGATACCAGTACCTGTTTACACTCACACACACGCACAGAGTGCAACCCAGTCACATTGGGCTTAACACGACTGATACCAGTACCTGTTTACACTCACACACGCGCACAGAGTGCAACCCAGTCAGATTGGGCTTAACACGACTGATACCAGTACCTGTTTACACTCACACACAAACACACACCCACACACACACACACACACACACACACACACACACACACACACAGAGTACAACCCAGTCACATTGGGCTAAACACGACTGATATCAGTAACTGTTTACAATCCCACACACACACTACAACCCAGTCACATAGTGCTTAACATGACCGATTCCAGTAAATGTTCACACTCTCACACACACTGTAGAACTCAGTAACATCTAGCTTAACACGCGATACCAGTAACTGTTTACACTCTCACACACACAGTACAACCAAGTCACATCAGGGTAACATGCCCGATACCAGTAACTGTTTACACTCTGACACACAGTACAACCCAGTCACATCGGGGTTAACACGCCCGAAACCAGTAACTGTTTACACTCTCACACACACAGTCACATTGGGCTTTACACGAATGATAACAGTACCTGTTTACACTCACACACGCACACACACACACACATGCAAAGAATGCATCCCAGTCACATTGGGCTTAACACAAATGATACCAACACCGGTTTACACTCACACACACACACACACACACACACACACACACACACACACACACACACACACACACACGCACACACGCACAGATTGCAACCCAGTCACATTGGGCTTAACACGACTGATACCAGTAACTGTTTACATTCTCACACACACAGTACAACCAAATCACATCGGGCTTAACACGACCGATAGCTGTAACTGTTTACACTCACACACACATACAGGAACAGAGTGCAACCCAGTCACATTGGGCTTAACACGACTGATACCAGTAACTGTTTACACACACACACACACACACATAGAGTGCAACCCAGTCACATTGGGCTTAACACGACTGATACCAGTACCTGTTCACACTCACACACACAGTACAACCCAGTCACATCGGGCTTAACATGACTGATACCAGTAACTGTTTACACTCACCCACACACACAGGCACAGAGTGCAATCCAGTCACATTGGGCTTAACACAACTGATACCAGTAACTGTTTACACTCTCACACACACAGTACAACCAAATCACATCGGGCTTAACACGACCGATAGCAGTAATTGTTTACACTCACACACACATACAGGAACAGAGTGCAACCCAGTCACATTGGGCTTAACACGACTGATACCAGTACCTGTTTACACTCACACACACATACAGGAACAGAGTGCAACCCAGTCACATTGGGCTTAACACGACCGATACCAGTACCTGTTTACACTCACACACGTGCACAGAGTGCAACCCAGTCAGATTGGGCTTAACACGACTGATACCAGTACCTGTTTACACTCACACACAAACACACACCCACACCCACACACACACACACACACACACACACACACACACACACACACAGAGTACAACCCAGTCACATTGGGCTAAACACGACTGATATCAGTAACTGTTTACACTCCCACACACACACTACAACCCAGTCACATAGTGCTTAACATGACCGATTCCAGTAAATGTTCACACTCTCACACACACTGTAGAACTCAGTAACATCTAGCTTAACACGCGATACCAGTAACTGTTTACACTCTCACACACACAGTACAACCAAGTCACATCAGGGTAACATGCCCGATACCAGTAACTGTTTACACTCTGACACACAGTACAACCCAGTCACATCGGGGTTAACACGCCCGAAACCAGTAACTGTTTACACTCTCACACACACAGTACAACCAAGTCACATCGGGCTTAACACGACCGATACCAGTAACTGTTCAAACTCTCTAGCAGGCATATAACAAATCTGTCCCATTTGGGTAACACAACCAATACCAACAACTGTTCACACTCCAGGAAATGTTTACGCACACACACACCTATAGTACAACCCAGTCACATTGGGCTTAACACGACTGATACCATTACCTGTTTACATTCACACACACACACACATGCACAGAGTGCAACCCAGTCACATTGGGCTTAACACGACTGATACCAGAACCTGTTTACACACACACACGCACACACACACGCGCACAGAGTGCAACCCAGTCACATAGGGCTTAACACGACTGATACCAGTACCTGTTTACACTCACACACACACACACACACACACACACACACACACACACACACACACATACACAGTATAACCCAGTCACATCGGACTTAACACGCCCTATACCAGTAACTGTTTACACTCTCACACACACAGTACAACCAAGTCACATCGGGCTTAACACGACCGATACCAGTAACTGTTCAAACTCTCTAGCAGGCACAGTACAAATCTGTCCCATTTGGGTAACGCAACCGATACCAGCAACTGTTCACACTCCAAGAAATGTGTACGCACACAACCTATAGTACATCCCAGTCACATTGGGTTTAACATGACTGATACCAGTACCTCTTTACACTCACCCACACACACAGGCACAGAGTGCAATCCAGTCACAATGGGCTTAACACGACTGATACCAGTAACTGTTTACACTCTCACACACACAGTACAACCAAATCACATCGGGCTTAACACGACCGATAGCAGTAACTGTTTACACTCACACACACATACAGGAACAGAGTGCAACCCAGTCACATTGGGCTTAACACGACTGATACCAGTAACTGTTTATACACACACACACACACACACGAACAGAGTGCAACCCAGTCACATTGTGCTTAACGCGACTGATACCAGTACCTGTTTACACTCTCTCTTTCACGCATGCACGCACGCACGCACGCACACACACAGTGCAACCCAGTCACATCGGGCTTAACACAACTGATACTAGTAACTGTATACACTCTCTCACACACAGTACAATCCAATCACATTAGGCTGAACATGACTGATACCAGTAACTGTTCACACTCACACACACACACAGTACAACCCAGTCACATCAGGGTTAACACGCCCGAAACCAGTATCTGTTTACACTCTCACACACACACTACAACACAGTTACATCAGAGTTAACACGACCGATACCAGTAACTGTTCAAACTCCAAGTAATGTGTACGCACACACACCTATAGTACAACCCAGTCACATTGGGCTTAACATGACTGATACCAGTAACTGTTTACACTCACACACACGCACACGAACACACACACACACACACGCACAGAGTGCAACCCAGTAACATTGGACTTAACACGACTGATACCAACAACTGTTCACACTCCAGGAAATGTTTACGCACATACACACCTATAGTACAACCCAGTCATATTGGGCTTAACATGACTGATACCAGTACCTGTTTACACTCACACACACACACACACAGAGTGCAACCCAGTCACATTGGGCTTTACACGAATGATACCAGTACCTGTTTACACTCACACACACACACACAGAGTGCAACCCAGTCACATTGGGCTTTACACGAATGATACCAGTACCTGTTTACACTCACACACGTATACACACACACACACTCAAAAAATGCATCCCAGTCACATTGGGCTTAACACGAATGATACCAATACCTGTTTACACTCACACACACACACACACACACACACACACGCACAGAGTGCAACCCAATCACAGCTTAACACGACTGATACCAGTACCTGTTTACACTCACACACGCACACACAAACACACACACACACACGCACAGAGTGCAACCCAGTCACATTGGGCTTAACACGACTGATACCAGTTCCTGTTTACACTCACGCACACGCACACAAACACACACACGCATAAGAGTGCAACCCAGTCACATTGGGCTAAACACGACTGATACCAGTACCTGTTTACACTCTCACACACACACATACACACACACACACACACACACACACACACAGAGTGCAACCCAGTCACATTGGGCTTAACACGACTGATACCAATTCTTGTTAACACTCACACACACACGCGCGCGCACACACACACGCACTGAATGCAACACAGTCACATTGGGCTTAACACAACTGATACCAGTACCTGTTTACACTCACACACACACACACACACACACACACACACACACACACACACACACACACACACACACACACACAGTACAACACAGTCACATCGACTTAACGTGATCGATACCAGTAACTGTTCACACTAACACAAACAGTACAACCTAATCACATTGGGTTAACACGACCGATACCAGTAACTGTTCAAACTCTCTCGCAGGCACGGTACAAATCTGTCCTATTTGGGTAACACAACCGATACCAACAACTGTTCACACTCTAGGAAATGTTTACGCACACACACGTATAGTACAACCCAGTCACATTGGGCTTAACACTACTGATACCAGTACCTGTTTACACTCACACACACGCACAGAGTGCAACCCAGTCACATTGGGCTTAACACGACTGATACCAGTACCTGTTTACACTCACACACGCGCACAGAGTGCAACCCAGTCAGATTGGGCTTAACACGACTGATACCAGTACCTGTTTACACTCACACACAAACACACACCCACACACACACACACACACACACACACACACACACACACACACACACAGAGTACAACCCAGTCACATTGGGCTTAACACGACTGATACCAGTACCTGTTTACACTCACACACACGCACACAAACACACACACGCATAAGAGTGCAACCCAGTCACATTGGGCTAAACACGACTGATACCAGTACCTGTTTACACTCTCTCACACACACACACACACACACACACACACACACACACACACAGAGTGCAACCCAGTCACATTGGGCTTAACACGACTGATACCAATTACTTTTAACACTCACACACACACGCGCGCACACACACGCACAGAATGCAACACAGTCACATTGGGCTTAACACAACTGATACCAGTACCTGTTTACACTCACACACACACACACACACACACACACACACACACACACACACAGTACAACACAGTCACATCGGACTTAACGTGATCGATACCGGTAACTGTTCACACTAACACAAACAGTACAACCTAATCACATTGGGTTAACACGACCGTTACCAGTAACTGTTCAAACTCACTCGCAGGCACAGTACAAATCTGTCCTATTTGGGTAACACAACCGATACCAACAACTGTTCACACTCCAGGAAATGTTTACGCACACACACGTATAGTAAACCCAGTCACATTGGGCTTAACACGACTGATACCAGTACCTGTTTACACTCACACACACGCACAGAGTGCAACCCAGTCACATTGGGCTTAACACGACTGATACCAGTACCTGTTTACACTCACACACGCGCACAGAGTGCAACCCAGTCAGATTGGGCTTAACACGACTGATACCAGTACCTGTTTACACTCTCACACACACAGTACAACCAAGTCACATCGGGCTTAACACGACCGATACCAGTAACTGTTTACACTCACACACACATACAGGAACAGAGTGCAACCCAGTCACATTGGGCTTAACACGACTGATACCAGTAACTGTTTACACACACACACACACACACACACAGTACAACGCAGTCACATCGGGCTTAAAATGACCGATCGCAGTAACTGTTTATATTCTCTCACACATAGTATAACCCAATCACATCAGTCTGAACACAACTGGTACCAGTAACTTTTTACACTCCCACACACACTACAACCCAGTCACATAGTGCTTAACATGACCGATACCAGTAAATGTTCACCCTCACACAGTACAACCCAGTCACATCGGAGTTAACACTCCCCATACCAGTAACTGTTTACACTCTCACACACACAGTACAACCAAGTCACATCGGGCTTAACACGACCGATACCAGTAACTGTTCAAACTCTCTAGCAGGCACAGTACAAATCTGTCCCATTTGGGTAACACAACCGATACCAGCAACTGTTCACACTCTAAGAAATGTTTACGCACAGACACGTATAGTACAACCCAGTCACATTGGGCTTAACATTACTGATACCAGTAACTGTTTACGCACGCACACACGCACAGAGTGCAACCCAGTCACATTGGGCTTAACACGACTGATTCCAGTACCGCACGCACGCACGCACACACAGACACAAACACAGAGTGCAACCCAGTCACATTGGGCTTAACATGACTGATAGCAGTACCTGTTTACACTCTCACACACACACACGCACACACACACACACACACACACACACACACACACACACACACACACACACAGTACAACCCAGTCACATCGGGCTTAACACGACTGATAGTAGTAACTGTTTACACTCTCTCACAACCCAATCACATCAGGCTGAACATGACTGATACCAGTAACTGTTTACACTCCCACACACACACTACAACCTAGTCACATCGTGCTTAACATGACCGATACCAGTAACTGTTCACACACACACACACACACACACACACAAACACGCTACAACCCAGTAACATCGGGGTTAACACGACCGATACCAGTAACTGTTCAAACTCTCTAGCAGGCACAGTTCAAATCTGTCCCATTTGGGTAACGCAACCGATACCAGCAACTGTTCACACTGCAGGAAATGTTTACGCACACACACCTATAGTACAACCCAGTCACATTGGGCTTATCACGACTGATACCAGTACCTGTTTACACTCTCTCTCTCTCACACCCACACGCACGCACGCACACACACACACAGTACAACCCAGTCACATCGGGCTTTACACAACTGATACTAGTAACTGTTTATACTCTCTCACACACAGTACAATCCAATCACATCAGGCTGAACACGACTGATACCAGTAACTGTTTACACTCCCACTCACACACTACAACTTAGTCACATCGAGCTTAACACGCCCGAAACCAGTAACTGTTTACACTCTCACACACACACTACAACCCAGTTACATCAGAGTTAACACGACCGATACCAGTAACTGTTCAAACTCTCTAGCAGGCACAGTACAAATCTGTCCCATTTGGGTAACGCAACCGATACCAGCAACTGTTCACACTCCAAGAAATGTTTACGCACACACACCTATAGTACATCCCAGTCACATTGGGCTTAACACGACTGATACCTGTACCTGTTTACACTCTCTCTCTCACACCCGCACGCACGCACGCACGCACGCACACACACACACAGTACAACCCAGTCACATCGGGCTTAACACAACTGATACTAGTAACTGTTTACACTCTCTCACACACAGTACAATCCAATCACATCAGGCTGAACACGACTGATACCAGTAACTGTTTACACTCCCACACACACACTACAACCCAGTCACATCAGGGTTAACACGCCCGAAACCAGTAACTGTTTACACTCTCACACACACACTACAACCCTGTTACATCAGGGTTCACGCGATCGATACCAGTAACTGTTCAAACTCTCTAGCAGGCACAGTACAAATCTGTCCCATTTGGGTAACGCAACCGATACCAGCAACTGTTCACACTCCAAGAAATGTTTACGCACAGACACGTATAGTACAACCCAGTCACATTGGGCTTAACACGACTGATAGCAGTACCTGTTTACACTCTCTCACACACACAGTAGAACCCAGTCAAATCGGGATTAAAATAACCGATACCAGTACTATTTACACTCACACACACAGTACAACACAGTCACATCGAGCTTAACATGATCGATACCAGTAACTGTTCACACTCTCTCACACACAAACAGTAGAACCCAGTCACATCTGGCTTAACACGACTGATACCAGTAAATGTTCTCACACACACACACACACACACACACACACACACACACACACACACACACACACACACACACACACACACACACACACACACACACACACACACACACACAGACAGGCAGGTGCTGAAGGGAATCTCCGGCAGAAGATCAAAGGGTGCATAGTCCTGCTGGACTTCTGGAGAAAATCTCTGCCTGGTGTCACCACTCCCTACAACCCATTTGACACTGGGACATCGGCCAACATTTTCCTCAAGCTTGCTTATGAATTTGCGAGCACCTGTACAGTGACACCAAACTGACGACTGACCAACAAGACAATTCGTCATGTATTACAAAAAAAATCAGCAAGAGAACAGCTGTTGCTCTGGAAACTATTGCTGGACATTCTATCTTGTCAAGCCTTCAACTTTTTAAAAATTGCATGTTTTGCTGTGGTTTTTACAATGCATAATGTCTCTAAACACACTCAGAGAAACTGTATTACTTGAAGCTGCTCTGGGATAGTGACATCTCGAGTGAGTGTCATGGGCAACATGGGGACTTGTGACTTGTCATGTTCCTGCTTAGAATCGCACAGCGAATGCAGAAGCTGGTATGTATTAGCAGCGGGTAGTTGAATATAAATTCCCTTCTCGGTACAATATAAAGTAGCATTATGTTTGCAGAGAGCTTGTCTCCCTAAGATAGGGACAAGGGTCATGGATGACACAATCAATCTTTCCTCTACTTGACTATCTCCCACCTTCAGGATGGAGGGTTGTGAAACAGGGTCAGTCATAAGGGTCCTGGACATCCCAATGCTACCTACAGTTTTTTCGCTCAGGGGTAATCCTGTGGATGGTGGCACAGATGACATGGTGGTCCCGGTATCCACCAACATCAAACTCTCTTTTCCCCCCACCTGCACATTAAGCATAGGCTGGCTTTTTCCATTTAAGGACAATGGGAGGAGGGGGGCCTGTACCACTGGCCCCTCCAAGCACCCCTACGGGGTGGCTGCTGAAAGGAGAACTGAGGCCGTTGGTTACAGTCCTAGCCCACAAAGGGATTTCGATAAGGCCCAGGGTCTCTAGGGCAATGGGCATCCACTCTTTGCCATCCTCTTCCCCAGGGCTGGCTTCTACATTTCCATGCCCAATGACCCTTTGTTCCGCAATTTCGGCACTGATCCTGGGTCTTATCCCGGGGCCTGCCCTGCTCTCGGCCACCCTCTCCCTTATGTTCATTCTAAAACTGCCCTGTCTGCTTCTCCTTCTGGGTGAATAACCCTTCTCTGTTCATATTAGTCAATACAGTAACAGTGTTAGCTCAGTTCTGTCCCTGCCAATCCAATTGCTTCATCTTATACATTTTGGGGTAGCAAGCAATTTAGCAAGGTCTGCACAGCCAAGGATTGGTTATCTTGTGAAGGCACGCCAGCATTTTCTTCCCAAGTGTTTTTAACATGAACCACAAAATCAATTCTTTCTTTCCCAGCCTTCTGGAGGCAGCACGTTACTTCTCTCATTTTCTCCTATCGGGACTAGGAAAGATTCTTTTACTGCCTGCCAGTGGGATCCGTAGGCAGCTTGTAACAGCATATGGACATCGCTGGGCAAGGGATGACAGATGGCGCAGGTTTGCTGCAGCCAATGTTGGAAAGCTATGGGTCTCCTTTACTGGGTCTGGTGCTGCTCTAATCATGTCCCGTCCCTCAGTGGGCATCCAGGCCTTTAGTATGGGGGTGTCTCCGATCATTTTGCGGGGCATTTGATTCGTTGAATCTGGCTTTTCCTTTGACCCCCCCTACGCATTGTTACTCCAATCCTTTCTCAGACCTGGGTTCTCTGTGCCCTGAAGCATCAGGCGCCGAGGCAACATTCGCCTCCTGCAAAACAGGAGGTTCAGCCTGATGCGCGGACCCCATGGGTGCCTCGTCCCCGCAGCCTGCTGGCATAGGACACTGCTGCCTGGACCAGGTTGTCCCAGTCACTTCCCCTTCCAGCAGATAACTGGGGATACAGGCCGACAGGAGGCGTGGAGGCCGTGCCCGGAGGCGCAGATGGTGCTCTAGTGGAGTATGAAGGGGACCCGGGAAGCTCCGAATTAGGATCTGTCCCGTTTCCTTCCTTTCCGGTCGTGGGCTGATGGCACTTCGCGACCTCTGTCGACTTATTAAAACACCCATAAAAATATTCGAGATCCCAAATGGGGTCTCCTCCTTCACTTTCAGATCTGCTATCAGCTTTAAATTAAAACTTCCCCCGTACAGCTATTCATTCGTGAACCACCCATATAGATCATTACTGAACGGGACGGCATAATTCCAGTTTCCCGTTTCTCTCATCACGATGTCAGCTGGCGAGCCCAGAGGCTGCACCAGATCTTTTACCAGTTGGCGACGTATCGTTGTTCCTTTCCTTGGGTCTTTAGTGGCTTTCTTCATCGGGGTCGTTGTCGTGGCCCAGGAAGAGACTTGTGTGCTCGACCGAGAATAATTGCCTTGCTGAGCCGATTTCCCATCTTGGTCTCCTGTTAAATCTTAACAACAGTTATACAATATATACAGAGTTGTCAGTTCCCTTACTTTACAGCGCGTGGTCTGGTGCCTCTTCTGTCCACGTTGTCACTCTGGGTTCTACTTCTCTGTCTTTCCCCCATTTTAGATAGAGACTCCTACTCTCTGTACATCACCTCACCCTCTCAAGCGGGGATCATGGTGTGTGAGTCTGCCTCACCCTCTTTCAGCTAGTTTCTTGGCTAGGGCCATCGCCCACTAACCCCTAAGGGACCCTCAGTCCCAGGTTCGTGATCCTGTCAAATAGGATCCTGCTCGCAGCGCCAGATTTGTTGTGGAGAAAGATTCAACTACCGACACCAGGGTAACGCTTCGGAAGAGTTTTATAAACAAGATAACTTGGAGAGCATGCCCAGCACCCAGCCTGAGCTTGCTCTGCTCACAGCCAGTTTTAACAGAGTTTATATACAATAAATGGCAGTGCATTCCTGCATGTGGCTTCCTGTTGTGGTCAACCTGACAATAGTTTACCATTGTCAACATTTGACAATAATTTAATCATTGTTACACAGAATTCCAAAGCTTATCATGTCTGCAGATAAATCGCAGCCTTGAGGTTCCCTGCCTCCACTTAAGCAGTATGCAACTGACTCTTGTATGTTCTTGTAAGCAACTTATGGGTGAACCCTTAAACCTCTGTGTTCAGATTTTCCTCCATACACTCACACATACACTCAGTACAACCCAACCCAGTCACGTTGGGCTTAACACGACCAATATCAGTAACTGTTTACACTCACACACACACACACACACACACACAGAGTACAACACAGTCACAATCAACGTAACACCACTGATACCAGTAACGGTTTACACTCTCAGACACACAGTACAACCAAGACATATTGGGCTTAACATGACCGATACCAGTAACTGTTCACTCTCACACAAACAGTACAACCCAGTCACATTGGGATTAACATGACCGATACCAGGACTATTTACACACACACACACACATACACACACACACACACACACACACACACACACACTACAACAGAGTCACATACCAGTAACTGTTCACACTCACAGACACAATGCAACCCAGTCACATTGGCTTAACATGACCAATACCAGTAACTGTTTACACACACACAGTCTAATCGAGTCACATCGGGCTTTACACAACCAATACCAGTAACTGTTTACACATACACAGTACAATCAAGTCACATCGGCCTTAACTCAACTAATACAAGTAACTCTTTACATTCACATGCACACACACACACACACACACACACACACACACACACACACACACACACACACACACACACACACACACACAGCGTACAATCCAGTCACATCGGGCTTTACACGATCAATACCAGTAATTGTTTACACATACACAGTACAATTGGGCTTAACACAACTGATACCAGTAACTGTTTATACACACACACACACACACACACACACACACACACACACACACACACACACACACACACACACAACAACCCAATCACATCGGGCTTAACATGACCAATACCAGTAACTGTTCAAACTCTCTGACAGACACACTACAACCCAGTCACATTGGCCTTAAAACGACGAATATTAGTAACTGTTTACACTCACACACATACATTTCAACCAAGTCACTTCGGGCTTAACACGACAATATCAGTAACTGTTGACACAGACACACAGTACAATCCAGTCACATTGGGCTTAACACGACTGATACCATTAACTGTTTATACACACACGCATACACACACACACAGACACACACACACAGTACAACCCAATAACATCGGACTTAACACGACCGATACCAGTAAATGTTCGCATTCTCTAACAGACACAGTACAAACCTGTCTCATTGGGCTTAATGCAACCAATACCAGTAACTGTTGACACTCTCACACACGCAGCACAACCCAGTCACATCGGGTTCAACACGACCGATACAAGAAACTGTTTACACTCTCACACACACAGTACAACCCAGTCACATCGGGCTTAACACAACCGATAACAGTAACTGTTTACACACACACACACACACACACACACACACACACACACACACACAGTACAACACAGTCACATCGGGTTCAACACGACCGATACAAGAAACCGTTTACACTCTCACACACACAGTACAACCCAGTCACATCGGGTTCAACACGACCGATACAAGAAACCGTTTACACTCTCACACACACAGTACAACCCAGTCACATCGGGCTTAACACAACCGATAACAGTAACTGTTTACACACACACACACACACACACACACACAGTACAACCCAATCACTTCAGGCTTAACATGACCAATACCAGTAACTTTTCACACTCTCTCACACAAACAATATAAACTAGTCACATCGGGCTTATTCGACCGATACCAGTAACTGTTTACACTCACACGTACAGTACCACCCAGTCACATCGGGCTTAACACAACTGATTGCAGTAACTGTTTACACTCTCGCACACACAGTACAACCCAGTCACATCGGGTGTTTAAACAGTAACTGTTTACACTCACACACATTACAACCAAGTCACATCGGGCTGAACAGTGATACTGGCAACCGTGTACAGACTTGTAACAGCCCATGTTTAACCACTGTAATGTGTCGTGTGTGAAATGCCATAGTCTGCAGATGCTGTGTTTGCAGTGTCAACACACTGAAATGCTTGAACATCTCGTGCAGCCTTGTAGTGTCTGCAGGAGGTGAAGATAAATCGCCGACATTCCGGTCCTGAGCCCCTCTTCATGCTGTGGCTGAAGAATGTCAGAACAGACTGACTTGAGTTTCTTTGAGTGTGCAATAGTTCGGTGTGAGACAAGTATGTTTTATGCGTGAACAAGAGGACGTGGGAGGAATTGGCCGGGGTAGACTTGGAACATCGACTGCACCCTGTGTAAGATTTTCAAAGTGATTGTTCACGATGCTCGGCCAAAGTGTGTTCCAGTCAAAAGCAAGGACAGTAACAACAGAGGATATTTCAGCACAATGTAGGCCCTTCGGCCCTCAATGTACTCCCGACCCATATATTCCTTAAATATCATACTAAACCAGGGTGCATGGCCAGGCTAATGAGCTGAGCTGATGGGCTTTGGAAGTTCTCTCCACAAAAAGGCCCTTTAAAAGCTCAAAGACCAGAATTTTATCGTCAGAAAATAAAAATTGATCAAGGAAGGCTAAAAGACTGAGGCAACCGAGAACCAAAACTGAAGAAGTGAGAGGTCAGCCAGGAACACGGAGAGGAAGCCTGATAAGGAGCGACTCAGATGGGGCCTTGGGACTGGCTGAAACCAGCAGACTGAGGGGGGGGGGGTGGGGGGGTAAGTCGACCCAAGATGTAGCCTCCATTCTGAACGTGATGGAAACTTTATGCAGTTGCTTTACGAATGTGGAACCAGCAACAAGAGACACAGCGGAGAAGGTAACGGAAGTTAAAAAAAAAAGTTGTGGAAGACATAAGAGAACGAATGACTCATTCAGAGGCTGAGTTGGACAAGACAAAGCACAGGCTGAAGGCATTGAAAGAAAAAGCCAAAATATGGGACACAGGAAAGAAGGGAACTGATGGACACGATCGACCATATGGAAATTTTCAGCAGACGTAACAATGTAAGAATCACTGGACTGAGAGAAGGAATCGAGGGAAAAGACCCGGTGAGTTTCTTTGAAAGATGGATCCCACAAATGCTGGGACAAAATGTTAAATGCAAAGCTGCAAATTGAAAGGGCTCACCGGATCCTCAGACCCAGCACTGGTGAACAGTGACCACGACCAGTCCTGATAAAGACTTTCAAGTTACTGGCAGAGAGATACGATCTTGGGAACAGCTTATAAATATTCAAGAAATAATAATGGCCCATTAGTGGTGGATGATGCAAAAATAATATTTTCCCAGTACTTCAGCCCTGCCCTTGGTCAAACAAAGACAGGAATTTGATGAGGTGAAGAGACAACTGCGACCTAAAACCTTTAAATATTCCATGATTTACCCAGTGGCACTTAGGGTGGGCATCTCAGAAGGCAATCAATGAATTGTCAAGAATAAAGAAGAAGTGTAAGAATTTTTAAGAAAGTTATGAAAAGATTAAAGTCACCACATGAAAGAGCTGAAAAAAACCATTTCAAAATGGGACGAACTGAAAGACGTAGCTTTTTATTTATACTAATAGTATTGAGCCATCTGGTTTTCACTGTTAAAAGGAAAAAAAAAACATTGATTTACATGGAGAGCTCTGAAAAGACAGAAAGGTAGTCAGGAAAGCAGCAAGGTGGGTACTCTGACGGGAGGGGGGTGGGGGGGAGGAGATGGCGCTGGGAGAGGAGCGGTTTTAAAAGACGGCACCAAAGGGAGCGTTTTCTTCTTCTTCTTTGGGAGAACCCATGGGCTTTTCTTGCGGACATCCGGGTACTATTGTCAACGTCACCATCAGTGCTAGGGATGTGTGTGTTTCTTAAAGGAGAAATGGATGTTTTGGAAATGTATTTTAATAGGGAAATGTTATGACAGTATTTAGAAAATTGGGAAGAGGTGTTGTACAATATTTGTGTGAAAAATGGAATGGATAAAACACTAAAGTTTACTAGTCTTAATATTAATGGGCTAAATGGATCGGTAAAGAGGAAGAGGGGATTCTTAAGAAATCAAAATTTTTCTGCATGAAACATATCTTCCCAAATTGGAACATGATAAATTGAAAAGAGGATGGGTGGGACAAATAATATCATCTTCCTTTGGTTCAAAGGCAAGATGGGTGGGTATTCTAACTAATAAAAATACACCAACGTTAATAGAAGATACCCCAATTGACCAAGCCGGAAGGTATGTAATGGCATACTGTAAAGTTTATGGAGAAGCAAAGACATTTATGAATATTTATGCCCTGAATTATGATGTTGAAGCCTTTATGAAGGATATCTTAAAAACAGCAGAGGGAGGATAAAATATTATTAGATGGATTTGGACCCAATATGAGATAAATCAGCAAAAACACAATAACGAGGGTGAAAACCATAATTTTATCTATGATTATATGGAGGCAATTAAATCCCACCGAGAGAGACTCCTCCTTTTACTCAAGGGTACATGATTTGCATACAAGGATTGACTTATTTTTAATGTCTGCCTAGTTAAAAATTAGAGTGATGAAATCAGAATACCTAGCGAGGCTTCTATCAGACCATTCTCCATTAATATTAACTGTAGCAACAATGGAAAAGCAAGGGAACGTATAGAGATGGCATCTCAATACTACATTGCTTTAAAAAATGGACCTGTGACAGATAAAAATATTTTGTGAAACAAATCTGCTGACTACTAATAATAGTTTCTGATATGGGACATGCTCAAAGCATATTTAAGGGGACAAATTCTATCCTAGACAAAGAATCTGAAGAGGGAACATATAGCAGAAGTAAACAGTTTGGAGAAGGATATTAATGAATTAGAAAAAAACATCAAAGTACAGTACAGGACTACAAGAAGAATATAGAGTCCTGGAGAATAAAAAGCTAAGATCTAACACAATTCAACATGTAGCACAGAAAAGGATACATTAAAAACAAAACAACAACATTATGAGTTGAGTGAATGGGCGCAGAAAGTTTTAGCTTGGCAGATTAAAACAGAGGAGTCATCAAGAATGATAAATGGTATAAAAACAGAAACAGGCACTCTGATATAAGCAACACAATATTACACGAAACTATACAAATCAGATTTACTAGGAGATGAGAATGAAATGGAATAATATTTGCTGAATGTCGAACTTCCAAGGCTGGAAGAGTGAGAAAGGATAGAATTAGATACTCCTTCACGAGGGAAGAAATCAAAAAGGCCGCAGGCAACCTACAGGTTATGGAATGGAATGGATAAAACACTAAAGTTTACTAGTCTTAATATTAATGGGCTAACTGGGTCGGTAAAGGAAAGGATGGATTTCCACCTGAGCTTTATGGACAATTTGAAGAATTATTAATGCCCCTTCATCATACAGACCAATATCCCTGTTAAATGCTGATTATAAGATACTAGCAAAAGCATTGGCTTAATAAGTTAGGACAATACTTGCCAAAACACACCAAGCAGGATTTGTTAAAGGAAGGCATTCCCCCGCCCCAAAAATCTAGGAAGATTATTTAATATAATACACATGGCTAAATTGGAATGGAATCCAAGTATTACAGTCTCCCTGAATGTGAAAAAAGCATTCTACTGTTTGGAATGGCCCTTTCTATTTAAAACACTGGGAAAATTTGATATAAGCAGAACATTTATAAATTGGATAAAAACATTATACCATCAACTACAAGCTAAAATAACAAATAATCAGATGTGGTGGTGTTCCCCTTGAGTAGATCGAGTAGGTAGGGATGCCCCTTGTCCCCAGTGATTTTTATTTTAGCAATTGAACCACTGGCAGAGACATTAAGGAGGGGATCCAGATTTAAAGTGCTTCAAAGTCAGCAAGAAGAACACAAAATCAGTCTATTCACCGATGTTGTGCTATTGTACCTATCAGAACTGGCTAAATATTTAGAAAAATTACATGACACTGGAAAATGTGGAAGAATATCAGGCTACAAAATAAATATGGATAAAAGTGAGATAATGTCATTAACAAATTCTGAATATGAAATATACCAAAAAGGAAGTAAATTTAAATGGAAGACGGGTGGAATAAAATATTGTGGAACAGCCACAGACAAGAACTTGCAAAGTCTGTACAAACTAAATGATCTTCCAATTCTTGGACAGAAATGGAGAGACTCACCGATCACTTTAGTGAGAAAGGTTCACTGTGTCAAAATGAAAGTGATGCCAAGACTGCAATTCCTTTTTCAACCGCTGCCTATTCCATTACCTTAAATCTTTTTTAAGCTACTAAACAACCATATTAGACAGTTCCTATTGAATAATAAGGTTCCAAAAATTGCACTGGAAAAACTGACATGGGACCATGGGCTGGGAAGACTTAGACTTCCAGATTTCAAAAAATATTCCTAGATGCACAGGCTTGATTTCTTGCAGTCTTCTTCACTGAAGACAACTCCCCATCTGGAGTTCAAATGGGAATGTACTCAATGGAGGAGGGGGAATCGAAGGACTTCATCTATAAATGGAGGGTCAAATCTCTCAAGAAAGAAATGGATAACTCCAGTCCAATACAATGAATGTATAGGATTAAAAAAAAGTAGGGATATCAATAAAAGCCCCACTGTGTAGAAATGTGTTACTGCCTATAGACATGTGCAATAGAATATTAAATTTGTGGTGTGGCAAAGGTATAAGATGCATTAAGGACTGTTACACAGAAGGAACTCATGTCCAGTGAACAATTAAAACCCAAATACAGAGAGGCCAATGGGACCACATTCTGTTTTCTCCAACAGATTGTTCTTCAGAGAAAGATGGGGACCAACATTGACCCCACATGAAATTAGTGAAACTGTCTGGATGGGAAATCCACTTAAATTTGTAACAAAAATGTACTCTGCTCTCCAGAGTGAAAGTGCAAAGCCAGGGCTGCAGAGGTCAAGGGTGAGATGGGAGTGGGACTTGGGGTGTTGATTCTGGAAAAAAGCTAGTAAGGACAGCTCAATGTCAATGATAAATGCAAGATATGGATGAGCTCAGTCTAAACATCTTACCCCACGCAGATCAAAAGCCGAAGCTTCAGAGGTGTGTTTCAGACATTGGACTGAGCCTTTTCCATTTTCTGCGGGGCCATGTGGGAAAGTGAGGCCATTTTGGGAAGAAATCACAGAAAAATTAACCAGGATAACAGGAGTGGCCTTCATGGGCGACCCCGGGCTATATCGACGAGGGAATTTGACGGAAATAAGTGACAAATCGACCAAATATTGGGTCTCATTTCTAAAAGGTAGCACTAATGTTAGCGAAAAAAATATCGCAATCACTTGGAAACCCAACTTCCCTCTACTCATAGGCCGATGGACTGTGAAAATGAGCAGGGGTCTACCTACAGGGGAAAAAATATCACATCTAACTTAAAGTATAAATGGGACACGTTTGTGAAGGTCTGGCAGCCAGACATGGACCACAAAGGGGCTCAGATACAGTGGTAAAAAGGAACAAAAAAAAACCATTTATAGTTTCCCTAACTCTACTTAATAGACTTACAATATATGTAAACCCTGACAGTGAACAGATCTGTGCGTGTGGAAGAGTGAGGAGGGACTGTTTGTTATGTTTGTGAGAAAAATATTAACATATTGTATATATAAAAATAAAACATTCAAAAGAATAATATACTAAACCCTCCCTATCCTGTAACCCTCTATTTACCTTTCATCCATGTACCTAAGAATCTCTTAAATGCCCCCTATGTTCCAACCTCCACCACCATCCCCGACAAGGCATTCCAGGCCCCACACAACTCTCTGTGTAAAAAAACTTCCCCTGACGACGCCCCTAAACTTCCCTCCCTCCACTTTGTACATGCATCCTCTGGTGTCGATCCCCCAACTCATGAAACCTGATGAAGGCCAATGTGCCAAAATCTTTCTTTACAACCCAATCCACCTGTGACGCCACTTTCAGAGAATTGTGTATCTCTATTTCCAGATCCCTCTATTCCACCGCACTCCTCACTGCCTGACCGTTCACCATGAATGTCCTTTCTTGGTTTGTTCTTCCAAAATGCAGAACCTTACACTTGTCTGCATTAAATTCCATCGGCCATTTTTCCAGCTGGTCCAGATCCCTCCACAAACTTTTAAAACCTTCCTCTCTGTCTACTACAGCTCCACACAGATAGGACAGGACAAGTGAGCGGGCAAGGGTCTGGCAGATAGAGTACAGCATTGGTCAATGTGAGGTGATCCACCTCACAAAGGAAAACAGACAATCAGTGTTATTTAAACGACAAGTGATTGCAGCGTGCTGCTGGGCGGAAAGGCCTGGGAGTGTTCGTGCATGAATCTCAGAAGGTTGATTTGCAGGTGCTGTACATTGTCAAGGAGGCAAATGCATCGTTGGCCCCTCATTGCTGGAGGTACAGGATTTAGGAGCTGGGAGGTCCCGGTGAGACTGCATCTGGGGAACTGCGGGCAGTTCTGGTCTTCGCACTTGGGGAAAAACATACTGGCTTTGGAGATGGTGCAGAGGGGGTTCACCAGGTTCGATTCCAGGGATGAGAGGTTTGCCAATGAGGAGAGATTGAGTCATCTGGGACTGTACTCGGTGGAATTGAGAAGAATGAGAGAGGTCGGTAAGTTGTTCCCATTGGTGGGGAGACCAGAATGGGGGGGGGGGGGGAACAGAGGGAATAGGTTCAGGGGAGGACGGAACTGCTTTTCCCAGATGGGGTGAACCTGTGGGATTTGGTGCCCATTGAACCAGTGGAGGCCACCTCAGTAAACACATTTAAGGCGAGGTTCAATGGATGTATACAGTTGGGGTCTGAAGGGATACGGGGAAAAGGCAGAGAGAATGCGATGAGCTGATGGTCAGATCAGCCACTATCTCAGTGAATAGGGGAGCAGGCTTGATGGGCCGGATGGCCAACTCTCCCTCCTGTTTGTGTTTTTATTTTCTGTTTCTAACTCTCTCCCCTTCTCTCTCTCCCTCCCCTCTCCTCTCTCCTATATCCCTTTCTCTCACCCTCTCTCTGCCCTCTATCCCCTCCCTCCCCCTCACTCCCTCCTCCCTCTTTCTCCTCTTCCAGTGCTCCAGTGACATTTCTGAGAATTGCCTTACCCCCTCTCTCTCTCTCTCTCTCTCTCTCACTCACTCCACCCACCCTCCACTCCCCACCACCATCTCTGGGATGGACAAGAATCACTCAGGATGGAGCACCGGGGAGGGGGGCGTATCTGACAGCCCCCTCCTCCCCCCCCCCCCCCACCCGCCCTGCGCCCTGGGAGAGAGAGTGAAGGCTCCAGCTGCTCTGGAGACCAACTCGGCGAAGACCCGTGGTGAAGGAACACCCTGGACTTGCGACGGGCTCTTGCATCATGTTTCCCTCCCTCCCTGGACCTGCATGTCAAACTCACCCTGACCCCGGCTGATGCAGGTGTCACCAGCTGCTGGCTCCAACCCCAAGCATGGAAGGTTCCCCACGCCTTCCACAATCTTTTAGACCCCTTCCTTCCCTGCAGTTAGTTGGGGGGGGGGGGGGGTGGGAGTCTCAAACGCACACCCCTCTGTGTAAGGGGAGACAATTCTCCCCCCCCCCCCCACTCTTTCTCTCAGCCCAATAAACCCTCTGGTTTTAAACTCTCAGACCCCACAGAGAGATGGCGACTCTACCCGTTATCCCACGGTGAATGGTGGGGAGTATTGTAAAACAGAGAGAATTTGGGATATGGGGATCGACATGGTGAACAGTGGGGAGTGTTGTAAAACAGAGGGACCTCAGGGTACGGAAACGAACACAGTGAGCGGTGGGGAATGTTGTAGAACAGAGAGACCTTGGGGTATGGGGACAGACATGGTGAATGGTGGGGAGAGTTGTAGAACAGAGACCTCGGGGTGTGGGGACCGACACAGTGAACAGTGGGGAGTGTTGTAGAACAGAGGGACCTCGGGATACGGGGACTGACAGGGTGAACGGTGGGGAGTGTTGTACAACAGAGAGATCTCAGGGTACGGGGACGGACACGGTGGAGAGTGTTGTAGCACAGAGATCTCGGGGTACGGGGACACAGGTGGTGAAGGAGGGGTTGGGCTGCACTCTCCTTGACCAGATGGGTCATCACGTCCAGAAGCTGGGATGTCCCTTACCACCTGTCCAAGGCCGCGCTGGGTGAACTGTGGGCTGTTCTGTTCACCTGGATGGTTGTTGAGCTGGGAAAATTTTCCCCTGGACTGTGGTTGGGGGCTGGACATTTCTCCTCAGAGCGCAGGAGAGGACGGATGTAGAGACCATCTGGAAAACCACAAGGGGGTGCAGAGAAAATCACCATCACTCTCTCTCTCTCCCTCCCTCTATGGTCGCAGAAGTTCTAAATCCAGAGGGTTCAAGGGGAAATGGGAGGAGATTTAAAGAGGTTACTTTCGGGAGGGGGGTGGTGATGGGGTTAAAGGATTGGGATCCAAAAGTTATGGGACGGCTCTCTGTGCTTGTCTCTGAAGATCTCGAGGTTCACACCCTGGGTTACACAGAGGGGAATACTATGGGATGTACTGGGGTAGAGATGGGGATTGAGGGTAGGTTTGATCCCATCTCATCCACGGATCTGTCCCACCTGCCCCTACCCTTCTAAACATCCTATCCATGGATCTGTTCCATCCACACTGGTCCCACCTGCCCCTATCCTTCTAAATCCATCCCATCCATGAATCTGCCCCTCCCACACTGGTCCCACCTGCCCCTGCCCCTCTCTGAGTTGAGGAGGGGGGAATTGAGGTATCTAAGGCCACTAGTGATTGACCCAGCCGGGGACGGGGTTGAAACCTTATGCCTGATTTTCTCAACGCATGCCTGTCTTGTACCCGCCCCGAGTTTCCGTCTTCCCACCCCAGTACCAGTCCCCGGGGGTTGGAGAGACCGGGATCGACCCCGGGGTCGGGGTTTAAACACATTGCATGTCTGAACGGGAGCTGTGTACCGGAGCGAAACGCAGAGTAAAGTTTTGTAGCATGTGCCAGCGGTGGGGCTTGTGTGTGTACGCGGGGCGGGGGGGAGGAGAGTGGGGCAAGGGGAAGAGAGGAACAGGCGGAGATAGGAGGAGAGGGTCGTATGTGGCTACCTGTGAGGAGGGGGGAGGGAGAGAGTCGAGGGGCGGAGGAGGGACGGGAGGAGCGGAGAAGGAGAGGGGCTGGAGAGGAACACGGGCACAGAGACATGATGGATAAACATTAAAAGGATGTGAACATCGCGCAGGAGAACAGGGAGGGACATGTCAGACACGACGAACGCAGGGGCAACACATGGTGACGGACACAGCAGGGAGGTCGGTGTCGCGGCGGGCAAGGTATTTGTGGTGGGAGCAGCGAGGGGGCGCACTGGTCGATGGAGTCCGGTTCCTGGGAATCTGGCTTCATGGAGGGGGGGATAGGGGAGGGAGAGAGAGGTGGATAGAGGAGGGGAGGAAGAGAGAGAGGGGGATAGAGGAGGGGAGAGAGGGGGATAGAGGGAAGGGAGATGGGATAGGGGATAGAGGAGGGGAGGGTGAGGGGGATAGAGGGGAGGGTGAGGGGATAGAGGTGGGGAGGGTGAGAGGGGGATAGAGGAGGGGAGGGGATAGAGTGAGGGGGAGAGAGGAAGGGGGAGAAATAGAGGGCAAAAGTGAGAGAGGGGTATAGAGGAGGGGAGGGAGAAAGGAATAGAGGGGAGGGAGAGAAAGAGTTGGAGAGAGAGGACATGAGAGAAGAGGTGAGAGAGAATTAACACTGGGATCCATCAGTCGGTGGATTGAGTTCAGGAGTCGAGGTCACATTGCAACTCTACAAATCTCTGGTGAGCCCCCACTTGGAGAATCCAGAAGAAGTAACAGCGACTGCACATCCTGAGAAGACTGAAGCGAGCAAGGCCAACAGCCACCATCATGGCAACCTTCTATCAAGAGTGTCCTGGCCAGCTGCATCACCATGAGGAGACAGCTGCTGCAGAGAAGTGGATCGGAGGTCAATCCACAGGACCATAAGAGTGGCAGAGAGGATCACTGGAATCTCCCTCCCATCCCCACCTCCCCCATCAATGTGATCTATGGGGATAATTTGACTAAAGAGGGCGCACAAAATCATTGAGGCCCCTTCCACACGGCATCTTTCTGCTGCTTCCGTCGGGGAAGAGATCCAGGAGGATCAGAGCCAGCACCGCCAGGCTGAGGAACAACTTCTTCCTACGAGACAGTGAGAATGGTTAACGACCAAAGGAACCACTCCCACTGACCACCTGAGACTCTCATATTCATGAAACGATATTGATTTATTTGTACAGATGAAATACTTGTCCTGAATATGTATTGTTTGTCTGTATGTGTATTGTGTCTGGTTGTGTGTCTGTGTTTTGCATGAGGACCGGAGAACACTGTTCTGTCGGGTTGTACTGGTACAATCAGATGACAATAAACTTGAATCTGACCTTATGGGAGAAGCCAGGGAGCGGGGAGTGGATGATTGTTCCCTCTCCACCCAGTGGCCAGCCTCAAGGATTGGTGCTGGGACCCACTGCTGAATGTGATCAATGGCGAGGGTTGGGGTGACAATGTGGCAAATTGGATCAAAAAGTTTGCATGTGACACGAGAATTGGAGCCATTGTGGATGGCAAGGAAAGTTTTCCACAAGAAACAGGAGCGGGAGTTGGCCATCCAGCCCATTGAGTCTGCTCCCTCATTCAATCTGATTGTGGCTGATCCAATGATGGGCTCGGCTGCACCTACCCGACTTTTCCCTGTATCCCTTAATTCCCTGACTCTGTAAACATCCATCCAACCTCGCCTTAAATCTATTTACTGAGGTGGCCTCCGCTGGCTCAATGGGCAGTGAATCCCATAGGTTTACCCCCTCTGGGAAAAGCAGTTCCTCCTCTTCTCCATCCTCCCCTGAACCTATCCCCTCTGTCCCCCCATTCTGATCTCCCCACCAATGGGAACAACTTACCGACCTCTACCTTATCTAGGCCTTTCACAATTTCTATAAGATCCCCTCTCATTCTTCTCAATTCCACCGAGTCCATTTCCAGATGACTCAATCTCTCCTCATTGGACAAACCCCTCATCCCTGGAATCGACCTGGTGAACCCCCTCTGCACCATCTCCAAAGCTAGTATGTCCTTTCCCAAGTGCGGAGACTGGAACTGCCCGCAGTTACCCAGATGCCACCTCACTGGGACCTTGTACACTTGCAGCAGGACCTCCCAGCTCCTAAATCCTGTCCCTCCAGCAATGAGGGACCAACGTTGCATTTGCCTCCTTGACAGCCCACAGCACCTGCAAACCAATTTTCTACAATTCATACATGAGTACTCCCAGGTCCTTCCACCCAGCAGCACGCTGCAATCACTTGTCATTGAAAGAACACTCTGATCGTACGTTTTCCCTTGCGAGGTGGATCACCTCACACTGACCAATGCTGTATGCTGTCACGTCACCTTTATTTATCATTCTTCCCATGCTCGCATGGTGAGGACGAGATCGCGTTTCTCCAGGACCACAGAGATTTACATAAATAGAAGTTAGAATTGAGGTTATTAAGACGTATGCAGCAAATGCCCACAGTGCCGGTCCACATATGTTCTGGGAATTCACGAGCCTGTTGGCTCAGGGTGTATGGGGGGGGGGGGGGGGGGATGGAACTGTTGCCCAATCTGGTCGCAAGGGCCCCAGTTAACCAGATAGGAGAATGTCTGATGCGAGAGGGGCATGGAGTCCTTTCCAATGTTTATTGGCGTTTGCCTGCATCAAGTGTCTTCGACGCCCCCAAGGATCTTTTCCGCCAACTTCACTCTCTTCTGGTGGGCTTTGCAGTCCAAGGGGGACCAGCTTCCAAACTGGGCAGTAATGCATTTTCACAGGATGGTCGCGATACATCCTCTGTAGAATGTAGTGAGGGTGGAAGGTTGGAAACGGACTTTCCTCAGCCTTCACTGGGCTTTCACGGCAATGGAGCTGGAGTCAAGGGACCAGGTGAGACTCTCCGTCAACCTCAACGGTGGAGCCATCAGTGGAGCAAGATTCCCCCTGAGTTGTACAAGCAACTCTCATTAACGTTCAGACGCAGGTTGTTGGCTCTGCCCCCGTCTGTTAGCGACTGCCCCTCACCTCTGTTCACTGACTCCTCACTCCTATTGGTCAGGCCCACCACGGTTGGGTCATCAGTGAACTTGATGATGTGGTTTGAGCTGCGTTTAGCTCCACCCAGAGTGAACAGCAGTGGACAAAGTACACAGCCCTGCGGGGGCTCAGTGTGATGGCCTTGCAGGTGGTTTCTGATCTGGCCTTCCTGTACTCCATCTGCCAGACCTTTGCCCACTCATTTAACCTACCTATATCCCTCTGCAGACACTCCATCCTCTGAACCAGGCCCCATTCCTCCCAACCCTTGATGCCCCAACTAGCCAATCCAGTGTCAATCTCTGCCTTAAGCACACCCAGCGACCGTGCTTCAACAAGTTCCACAGACTCACAATCCTGACTGAAGGAAATTCATCTGCGTCTCTTGTTTTAAATGGATGCCCTTTCCTCCTGATGTTCGGCCATCTTGCCCTGAGCTCCACGACCATGGGAATCATCCCTGCCCAGGTCTTCCAGCATTCGAAATCCCCATCCCACCCCATCCTTCTCTACTCATGGCGAGTACAGCCCCCAAGAGCCGACCAACACTCCTCACATGCAAACACTTTCATTCCCAAATCATAGAACAATCCAGCTCAGTATAGGCCGTTGATGTTGTGCCAACCCACATAAAACCTACACTACACTCTAACCCATCCCTCCCTGTCCCATAACTCTCTATTTTTCTTCCATCTGTGTGTCTAAGAATCTCTCAAATGCTCCCAATGTTCCAGCCTCCACTACCATCCCAACAAGGCATTTCAGGCCCCCACAACTCTCTCTGTAAAAAACTGCCCCGGTCTCCCCTAAACTTCCCTCCCTCCACTTTGTGCAGACGTCCTCTGGTGTTTGCTGATCCCACTCTGGGAAACAGGCACTGACTGTCCACCCTACTGACGCCCCTCAGAATGTTGTCGACCTCTATCAAATCTCCTCTCATCATTCTATGCTCCAAAGAGAAAAGTCCCAGCTCTGTGAACCTTGCCCCATAAACTTGTTTCCTGATCCTGGCAATGTCCTGGTGAATCTCCTTTGCCCCCTCTCCAGAGATCAATTCTCCAAATTCTAGTTTCATACTGGTAAATCTCAGAACCCTCTTCAACCCTTTCAAATCTTGCGAAGTGACCTGGACCAGCTGGAAAATGGGCTGCAAAAAGACCGATGGAGTTTAATGCAGACACTTCGGTTGAATTTTGGAAGGGAAAACCATGAAAGGACGTCCATGGTAAACTCAAAATCCAGGATTCCTTTGCCGTCATGCAGTAAGGCAGACAGATTCACCAGTGGCAAAAATTGCCGGGCGCCCCTGACAATCAGAGGGGTGCAAGAGCAGCCCCCCCCCCCACAGTTACTGAGTGTCCGTGGATTCCCGCAGCTGCACAGACTCCAGTCCATTCATCGGTCACCCAAGCTCCAGATCCCAACCCTCGACACACCCAGGAAGCCTTCAGCGCTCTCTCGCATTCCTGGTTCCGATACCTGGAACCCCCTTGTCAGTCCTGAGCGTGTCTCCAGGCAGCCCGGCATGTGCCCCTTGGCCGCAGCCCACACGGGTTCCTCACCACGAGTTACCAGGAGCCCCACTGGCCTGTGGGTCCTTCAGCCACAGAGCCACCTCACTGGCCCGCCACCGTGGTCACCATCCCATGTCGGTCGTCTCCTTGGCTTCTTCTCAGTCGGAGAGGGGTGGTGGTCTCCCAGTTTCTGGAGCCGAGCAGGTCCTCTGTTTCCACGAAACCTGCAACCCCTTGAGGCTGTGCCAATCACAGGGGCTGTCATCATGGGACCAGATCCCATGGTCGAGGGATTTTAACTAAAAATACCATTTGACTGGATGGTTGGACACTGCCGAGAATGCTGTGTCTCCGTTCCCCGTGGTCTGCATCAGCGTGTGGTAGAATCGAGGGATCTGGGGATACAGATACATAATTCCCTGAAAGTGGCATCACAGGTGGACAGGGATGTAGAGGTTTTGGCACATTGGCCTTCATAAAACAAAGTATTGAGTACAGAAACTGGGATGTGATGGTAAAGTTGTACAAGACTTTGGAGAATTTTGTGCAGTTTTGGTCACAAAAAGAAAGATCTCAATTAGAAAGACGCAGAGAAGATTTACTAGGATGTTGCCCGGACTTCAGGAACTGAGTTACAGGGAAAGGTTAAACAGGTTTGAACTTTATTCCCTGGAGTGTAGAAGAACGAGGGGAGATTTGATCGAGGGGTTTAAAATGATGAGGGGGACAGACAGAGTCAATTTAGGTCGGATTTTCCCACTGAGGGAGGGTGAGACACAAACCAGAGGACACGGGTTAAGGGTGAAAGGGGAAAAGTTCAGGGGGAATTTTCTTCACACAGAGAGAGGAGGGGGTGTGGAATGAGCTGAAGGGGTGAAGGCAGGCTTAATTTTAACATTGAAGAAATATTTGGACCGTTACATGGAACACAACACAGTACAAGCCCTCAATGTGGTGCCAACCCAGATATTCCTTAAAAAAAGTACTAAACCTTCCCTGCCCCATAACCCTCTATTTTCCTTCCATCTGTGTGTCTAAGAATCTCTCAAATGCTCCCAATGTTCAAGCCTCCACCACCATCCCCCACAAGGCATTCCAGGCCCCCAGAACTCTCTCTGTAAAAAACTTCCCCTTGACGTCTCCCCTAAACATCCCTCCATCCACTTTGTACACACATTCTCTCGTGTTTCCCGACCCCGCCCTAGGAAACAGGCGCTGACTGTCCACCCTAGCAATTCCCCTCAGAATCCTGTCGTCCTCGATCAAGTCTTCTCTCATCCTTCTACGCTCCAAAGAGAAAAGTCCCAGCTCTGCGAACCTTGCCTCATAAAGACTCGTTTCCCGATCCATGCAACGTCCTGGTGAATCTCCTCTGCCCCCTCTCTGTAGCTTCCACATCCTTCCTGTAATGAGGTGACCAGAACTGAACGCAATTCTTCAAGTGTGGGCTCACCAGAGATTTGTAGAATTGTAACGTGACCTCTCGACTCCTGAACCCAATCCCCCAACTAATGAATCCCAGTGTCCCACAGGCCTTTTTAATGATCCTATTAACCTGCACGGCGACCTTGAGGGATATAGGGATCTGGATCCCAAGGTCCCTCTCTTCATCCACACTCTGTGAAGTAACCAATCATGAGTGGGCTCAGCCTCCTGGTTTGTCCAAAATCCATCACCTCAACCTTGTCCAGATTGAATCCATCTGCCAATTTCCTGCCCAACTCTGCCTCCTGTCGATATCCTCGTAACCTTCAACAACCTTCAGCTCCGTCCACAACTCCTCCAACCTTCGTGTCATCTGCAAACTCACTGACCCATCCATCCGCCTCATTTATAAAAATCAGAATGGGGGGTCCCAAAACAGATCCCTGCAGCCCCTCCACTATTCACCAACTTCCAGGCAGAAAACTTTCCTTCCACCACTACTCTCTGCTCTCTTCCTAGAGAGACAGTGTTTTATCCATACGGCCAAGGTTCCCCTGATCCTGTGACTTTCTGGATAAGGCTCTCGTGGGGAATTTGTCAAATGTCTCACGAAATTCCACGTAGACCCCATCTACCACCCGACCCTCATCAATTTCTGTTACCTCCTCAATAACTCAATTATGCGTGTGGGCACAACCCATTCTGACCATCCCTGAGTTAAGGGTGAAAAGGGAGAAGTTTACTAGGGAGAATCCTGGGAATTTTAGGCCAGTAAGTCTTATGCCAGTGGTGGGCAAACAATTGGGAGAGAATCCTTAAGAACAAGATTTACGAATATTTTGGGTCATGTGGTGAATTGGATCAGCAAGTTTACAGATGACACTGAGATTGGAGACGTTGTGGACAGAGAGGAAGGTTTTCAAAGTTTGCAGAGGGATCTGGACCAGCTGGAAAAATGGGCTGAAAAATAGCTGATGGAATTTAATGCAGACAAGTGTGAGCTGCTGCATTTTGGAAGGACAAACTAAGAAAGGACGTCCACAGTGAATGGTCAGGCACTGAGGAGTGCGGTAGAACAGAGGGATCTGGGGATACAGATACATAATTCCCTGAAAGTGGCGTCACAGGTGAACAGGGTTGTAAAGAGAACTTTTGGCACATTGGCCTTCATAAATCAAAGTATTTAATACAGGAGTTGGGATGTTATGGTAAAGTTGTACAAGACATTGATGAGGCCAAATTTGGAGCATTGTGTGCAGTTTTGGTCACTGAACTACAGGAAAGATCTCAATAAGATAGAAGGATGCAGAGAAGATTTACTAGGATGTTGCCCAGACTTCAGGAACTGAGTTACAAGGAAAGGTTTAACAGTTTGGGACTTTATTCCCTGGAGCATAGAAGGATGAGGAGAGATTTGATCAAGGTGTTTAAAATGATGAGGGGGACAGATAGGGAGTAATGTTGGTCGGCTTTTCCCACTGAGGGGTGGGTGAGACACAAACCAGAGGACATGGGTTAACAGTGAAAGGGGAAAAGTTTAGGGGGAACTTCTTCACACAGTGGGGGTGTGGAATGAGCTGAGGTGCTGAATCTGTGCTCCATTTTAACATTAAAGAGGAATTCAGACAGGTACATGGATGGGAGGGTTACAGTCTGGGAGCAGGTCAGTGGGGCGAGGCAGGATCACAGTTCGGCACAAATGAGAAGGGCCGAAGGGCCTGCTTTTGGTGCTGTAATGATTGATGGTCCCGGGAACAAGGTATGGACTATTTTGGGGAGATGGGGATACGTCAGAAGTTACTCACACGGGCCCAGCCACCGTCAGCAGAAGTCTTTATTTAAAAACATCAACACCAGGACCCTAAACCAGCCACAAGCCTCCTGCACGCAGCGCAGCCGCTCTCTCCACCCCCATACGGTCTAATAGTTCACCGCCGCAGAACATGAGGCAACCATCAACTCCTGGAGGGAGGCTCCCTCCTTCCTGGGAGGGTCCCTCCACCATCAGGAGGCTTCCTCCACCGTCGGGAGGCTTCCTCCATTGTTGGGAGGCTCCCTCCACCATCAGGAAGCTCCCTCAATACTCAGGATGATTCCTCGGCTGTGGGTAGCCTCCCTTGCTCAAGGTGGATTCTCTCTCAACCCGGTTGAAGCTCCCTTGCTTCGGGGGGGAGGGACTCCCTCACGCATGGGGCTTTGCTGAACCTGGGAGGGCTCCCTCACACCCAGGGAGGGTCCCTCAATCCAGGGGGAGCTCCGTCGATCCCCGGGGAGGGGGAAACTCTCCTGGCAAGCTCCACCCCACCCCACAACTGGTTTCCCGGTGTGAGACCACCCACCCATCGTGTCCCAGTGACTGGACAGGGAGTCCGAAGGGGCCACCTCGAATGGGACCCCCTCACCCTCCAACTCCATCTCGCTGCTCACCCTCTTCCCCACCCTCCCTCCTCTCTCTCCCACCACCCTCTCTCTCCTGTTCTTCTTCCTCTCCCCCTCTCTCCCACCCTCTTTCCCTCTTCCTTCCTCTTTCCCATCTCGTTTTTCTCCCTCACCCCACCTCTCCCGCCCATCCCCCTTTCCCATTTTTCTCCCTCTCCGGGGGGGGGTGGTGAGGTTTCGCTGATCGCAGGGAACACGGCTGGGTCCGAGACGGTCCATAAGGGCCCGGTTGAGAGCTGGGTTCCGATCAACGGTTACCTGCAGGAAGAAGGGGTCGGGGTCAGAGAGGAGAGGAGCTTGTCGGAAATGGCCCAACGTAACTCCCAGCTAAACAAAAAAGAACCCCCTACCTGCCGTTGATCAATGGGGATTCAGAAACCCCCCCCGCCAACCCCGGGGTCACTGGATAGTGATGGGGAGCAGGAACCCTGGCTGATTCCTACTCTCTCCCTCTGCCCGCCACCTTCCCCTTTTCTCTCCTGACTCTACTTATCTCTACACCTTTCACTTCTCTCCACTTTGCAACTCAAACACAATCCCCTCCCTTTCTCCCCCCTCCCTCTTTCTCCTCTCTCTCCCTGTCTCTCTCCTTCTTCTTTCTCCTCTCTCTCCTACCCTCTTTTGCCTCCCTCACCTCTCTCTCCCCCCCATCTCTCTCACAGGCAGGGAGCGATGGGAGCAGGAACACACCTGATACCCCTCTTCCCCCATGGGCCCAGGGCAGAGACGAGGAGATCAGGGACACGTGACCCCCTTCCCTACCCCTGTGGTCAAATGGTCGGGTGAGGAAGCGCAGGGATTGATGTGCCACCCCTCTCTCTTCTCCTGCACCCCGTCAACTCTCTTTCCCTGGTGTTACCGGCTCAGATCAGCAGCTGCTCCTGGGTGGGGCTCTGCGCAGAGGGGTCCGCCCCCCGCTTGTGGATGCCCCGGTGACCATTCAGCTGCACTTGCGTGTGGCAGAAGACGCCGCATTGCTCGCAGACGAGCCGGTATGGCTGCATCAGCGTGATGCCGTGGTGCTTCCGAGCGTGGACCCTCAGGTATGCGGCTGTGGTGAACGCTGCAGAGAGACGAGGGTGAGGGGGAGCGTCAGACGCAGGAGCAGAAACAGCCCATCGAGTCTGCCCCGCCATTCCATCATGAGCTGATCCATTCTCCCCCTCAGCCCCACCCACTGCCTGGCCTTCTCCCCATAACCTGTGATGCCCTGGGTAATCAAGAACCTGCCTTAAATCCACCCAGTGACCTGGCCTCCACATTCGTCCGCAGCAACAAATTCTACCAATTCGCTGCCCTCCGGATGAAGAAATTCCTCCCGCGTCTCTGTTCCAAACGGACGCCCTTCAAGCTTGAAGATGCACCCTTTTGCCTGAGACTCTCCCACCATGGGGGAAGCAACCGTTCTAAATCTAGTCTGTCAATGGCTTTCAACGTTCAAAATGTTTCAATGAGATTCCTTCTCGATCTCCCTAATTCACCCAATACCACACCACAGAGAAGAGGTGGAAAGCCTCGTTAAATGGCATGAGAGTAACAACCTGAGTCTCATGTGGACAAGACGAACGAGATGATGGTGGACTCGGGGGACCAGGATCGACTACCCTCCACAACACATCAACGTCTCTGTAGTGGAGAGAGCGGAGAGCACCAAGTTCCCCGGAGTTCACTAAACCAGTGACCTATCGTGGACACTCCACTTGTCAGAAAGGTGCCACAAGGTCTGCACATCCTGAGAAGACTGAAGTGGGTAAGCCCACCAGCCTCCATCATGTCAGACTTCTACAGGAGCTCTACGGAGAGCGTCCTGGCTGCCTGCGTCATGTGGTACAGTTGCTACAGAGAAACAGATTGGAGGTCAATCAGGACCATAAGAGCGGTAGAGAGGATCACTGGAGTCTCTCTCTCTCCCCACCCCATCGATGTGATCTACTGCAAACGAATGTCTGAAGAGGGGGCGCAAGTTCACTGAGGACCCTTCCACCCCCCACACATGGCATCTTCCAGCTGCTCCCGTCGCGGAAGAGACGTAGGAGGGTAAGGGCAGCACCACCAGGCTGAGGACCAGCTTCTCCCCATGGGACAGCGAGAACTGCCCACACAAACCATCCAAGACTGTCACATTCATAAAACAATACTGATTTGTACAGAGCAAATTCTTGTCCTGCGTATGTACTGTTTGTCTGTACATGAGTTCCGTCTGATTGTGTGCCTGCACATTTTTGCACTGAGGACTGGAGAACACGGTTTCATCAGGTTGTAGTTATACAATCAGATGACAATAAACTTGACCAACGACCTGACCTCCACAACCACCCGTAGCAACGAATTGCACAGATTCACCGCCCTCCGGCTGAAGAAATTACTCCACATCTCTATTCTAAACGGACGCCCTTCAAGCATGAAGTTGTGCCCTCTTGACTGAGACTCTCCCACCGTGGGCAACAACTGTTTTACATCTAGGCTGTCCACTCCTGTCAACATTCAAAATGTTTCAATGAGATTCCCCCTCGTTCTCCTAATTCCAAAGAGTACGGGCCAAGAGCCATCAAACACTCCTTGTGTGATAACCCTTTCATTTCCAGAATCCTTCCAGTGAACCTCCTCTGAACCCTCTCCAACATCAGCACATCCTCTCTCACTAATATCGGAGGATCTTCCCTGTACCCAACACACCAATGGCGTTGTGAAGGAAAGCACATCAGTGCCTCGACTTCCTCGGGAGTTTGCGAGGTTCGGTCTGACACCGGAACCCCTGGCAAATTTCCACAGAGATGCGGTGGAAAGTGTGTACCGCGGTCTGGTACGGGAACACGGATTCTCTCCCCCCCCTCCCCCCTGAGCGTGAAGCCCTCCAAAAGGTCATGGACCAGCCCAGGAACATCTCCCCACCGTCGAGAACATCAGGCAGCAGCGATCATTGAGGACCCACACCACCTGGCAAAAGCTCTGTTCTCACTGCTGCCATCAGGAGAGAGGTGTATGTCTCAAGACACTACAAGACTCGCACCTACCAGGTTCAGGAATAGCTGCTCCCCCTCCACAGACTCCTCAACGACAAACTCAATCAGGGACCCATTTAAGGATTCTGATTTGTGCACGTTATTGATTTTTTTCTCTCTCTATATTGTGGTTTGTTCACATTTCTTTATTTGTTTACGTGTGTACGTTGTGTCCAGTTTTTTAGCTCTCCCAGTAAGTGGTAATTCTGTCTGGCCAGCAGGAAAAAGATCGCAGTAAATGTGATGACAATAAATCTGAACTAAGGGGCCCAAAGCTGCTCATGATACTCCTCGTGATGTCTCAGCAGGTCCTCAAAGCCTCAGCATCACATCCCTCCTCCTGTATCCTATCCCAACAGAAAAGAACGCCAGCAGTGTATTCGCCTTCTCAACTGACTCCACTGGCAAGTTTACATTCAAGCTACCATGCACGAGGTCTCCCCGGTCCCAATGCAGCTGGGCAATTGCAATTTTCTCCCCCCTGTAAAAAAAGGCTACCCCTTTAATTTTTCTACCAAAGTACATTATACTTCACTTACAGTTTCTCTGCCCATTCTCCAAATCCACGTACTTCTGCAGCCTCCCTGTTACCTCTACAACACCTGCTCCTCCACTGACCTTGGTATCGTCTGCAAACTGCCAGACACAAAGTGAGGCCCCCTCTCCCCCCTGACCTGTCACACACTCCCGGGGAGGGACACAGGGTGAAGCCCCCTCTCCCCCCAGTCCTGTCACGCACTCCCGGGGAGGGACACAGAGTGAAGCTTCCTCTCCCCCCATATTGTCACACACTCCCGGGGTTAGACACAAAGTGAAGCTCCCTCTCCCCCCCCCACCGTCCCGTCGCACACTCCCGGGGTGGGACAAAGAGTGAAGCTCCCTCTCACCCCAGTCCCGTCACACACTACCAGGGTGGGACACAGAGTGAAACTCCCTCTCCCCCGGTCCAATCACACACTCCCGGGGTGGGACACAGAGTGAAGCTCCCTCTCCCCCCATCTTGTCACACACTCCCGGGGTGGAACAAAGAGTGAAGCTCCCTCTCTCCCCCAGTCCCGTCGCACACTCCCGGGGTGGGACAAAGAGTGAAGCTCCCTCTCTCCCCCAGTCCCGTCGCACACGCCCGGGGTGGGACAAAGAGTGAAGCTCCCTCTCACCCCCGTCCCGTCACACACTCCTGGGGTGGGACACAGAGTGAAGCTCCCTCTCTCCTGTCCAGTCACACAGACCCAGGGTGGGGCACAGTGAAACTCCCTCCACCCCCCCCAGTCCGTAACACACAGTCTGGGATCGCTCACCTTTGTTACACAGGTCACATGTGTGATTGGGATTCTCGTTGTGAACTTTCATGTGGTCTGTAATGTAGGCAGCACTCAGTAGTTTCCCACACACGTGACACGGAACCTTCTCCTCATGACGGATCATGTGTGCACGCAAACGATCTTTCGTGGCAAAGGCTGCTGTACACGTCTGAAGGGAGGTAGGTAACAGGAGAGGAAGGAGATGGGGGCGGGGGAGAGGGGGAGGAGAGGAGAGAGAGGAAGGGGAGAGAAACAGAGAGGTGAGAAAGAATAAGAATTCCAAATTCACTGCAGGACAGAAGCTGGCTATTTACCCGCCCCAACAGCCCATGGCCATAGGGGCAGAATTATTTTCCCATTTGGCCCATCAGATCTTCCTCCCATGTCTGATATATTTCAATACTACCCTCTTCTCTCCACCTCCTTCCTTACCCCCATACTCATCAAAGTCTGGTACAGAGAAATGGGGAGTTGGGAGAGGAGTTGTGGACAGTGTGGGAGATTATAACGGGATATAGACAGGATGGGGAGTTGGGAGAGGTGTTGTGGACAGTGTGGGAGGTTATAACAGGGTATAGACAGGATGGGGAGTTGGGAGAGCTGATGTGGACAGTGCGGGAGGTTACAACAGGATACAGTAACGGGACACAGACAGGATGGGGAGTTGGGCAGAAAAGTGGCAGATAAAGTTCGAAAGTGTGAGGTGATTCATTTTGGACAAACCAGGAGGCTGATCCCAGGGTTCAAGGTCGGTTACTTCAGAGTGTGGATGAACAAAGGGATCTTGGGGTCCAGATCTCTACATCCCTCAAGGTCGCCAAGCAGGTTGATAGGATCGTTAAGAAGGCCTGTGGGACGCTGGGATTCATTAGTCGGGGGATTGAGTTCAGGAGTTGAGAGGTCATGTTACAACTCTACAAATCTCTGGTGTGTTCAGTTCTGGTCACCTCATTACAGGAAGGATGTGGAAGCTACAGAGAGGGGGCAGAGGAGATTCACCAGGACATTGCCTGAATTGGGAAACAAGTTTTATGAGGCAAGGTTCGCAGAGCTGGGACTTTTCTCTTTGAAGCGTAAAAGGATGAGAGGAGACTTGATAGAGGTCGACCAGATCTGAGAGGCATCAATAGAGTGGACAGTCAGCGCCCATTTCCCAGGGTGGGATTGGCAAACACCAGAGGACGTGTGTACAAAGTGGAAGGATGGATGCTTAGGGGAGACGTCGGGGGTAGGTTTTTTTTAAGAGAGAGAGTTGTGGGGGCCTGAAATGCCTTGTCGGGGATGGTGGTGGAGGCTGGACCATTGGGGCATTTCAGAGATTCGTAGACAGGCCCACAAATGTAAGAAAAATAGTGGGTTACAGGGTAGGGAGGGTTTAAACTTTTTTTTTTTAAGGAATATATGGGTCAGCACATTGAGCGCCGAAGGGCCTTTACTGTATTTTAGACTCGAAACAAAGGCCAAATGACCCCTGCCCTCCAAGCAAGGTTCAGAGAGAGTGCTGAGGGCAAGGGCCCTCGGGTGTTGAAGACTTCCTGATCACGTCGGAGGTTTCAGATCTGGTTCTCGGGCGGTCGATGCTTCGGACAAGAGGCAGTACAGCTGCAGAGGCTGTGGGAGGGCTGGAGGTGTACCCAAGGGCACTCGGTGACTTGGGGAGGGGTGGGGGGTGGGGACTCTCTTGCTCCTTCAGGGGTGCCAACGGCGACTCTTTGGCTGCCTGACAGCAGGGAACTTTGTGGAATATTACAACTTCTATACTATTCTGGAAACTACGGAAGTACAAACCAAGGCAGAACACAGAGCTGGGCATGAAATGCGAGGAGGATGCTATGAGAATGCAGGGATTGGGTAAGTGGGCTGATGCAGTTTAATGGGCATGAAGATGAGGTGATCCACTTTGGTGGCAAGAACAGGAAGGTAGATTATGATCTGTAGGGTGTCAACAGGAAAGGGGGAAGGACAACGAGATCTGGGTGTCCTTGTTCTTCAGTCACTGAAAGTAAGCATGCAGGGACAGTAGGCAGTGGAGAAAGCTAATGGCACGTTGGCCTTCATAACAAGGGGAGTGGCGTATAGGAGCAGAGCGGTCCTTCTGCAGTTGGATAGGGCCCTGGGGAGACCGCACCTGGAGTAATGTGTGCAATTTTGGTCTCCAGGTCTGAGGATGGACGTTCTTGCTGTTGAGGGAGTGTAGCATAGGTTCACAAGGTTAATTCCCGGGATGGCGGGACTTTCTGATGTTGAAAGATTGGAGTGACTGGGCTTGTATACACTGGAATTTAAAAGAATGAGAGAGGATCTGATTGAAACATATCATATTATTAAGGGATTGGACACGCCGGAGGCAGGAAACATGTTCCCAACATTGGGGGAGTCCAGAATGAGACCACAGTTTAAGAACAAGGGGTACACCATTGAGAACGGAGTGGATGGAGAAATTCTTCACTCAGAGAGCGGTGGATCTGTTGCACATTCTGCCTCAGAAGGCAGTAGAGGCCAATTCTCTGGATGCTTTCAAGAGTTAGATAGAGCTCTTAAAGAGAGTGGAGTCCAGGGATCTGGGGAGAAGGCCGGAACAGGGTACTGATCCTGGATGATCAGCCACAATCACAGTGAATGGCCGTGTTAGCTCGAAGGGCCAAATGGCCTACTCCTGCAGCTATTGTCTAATGATGTACACAGTGAATGGTCAGGCACTGAGGAGTGTGGTAGAACAGAGGGATCTGGGAATACAGAGACATAATTCCCTGAAAGTGGACAGGGTTGTAAAGAGAGCTTTTGGCACATTGGCCTTCATAAATCAAAGTATTGAGTACAGGAGCTGGGATGTTATGGTAAAGTTGTACAAGACTTTGGTGAGGCCACATTTGGAGGATTGTGTGTAGTTTTGGTCACCGAACTACAGGAAAGATCTCAATAAGATAGAAAGATCCAGAGAAGATTTACTAGGATGTTGCCCGGACTTCAGGAACTGAGTTAGAGGGAAAGTTAAACAGGTTCGGACTTTATTCCCTGGAGTGTAGAAGAATGAGGGGAGATTTGATCGAGGTTTACAAAATTATGAGGGGTACAGACAGAGTGTGAGTCGGCTCTTTCCACTTAGAAGTCAAGAGGACATTGACTTAGGGTGAAAGATTTAGGGGAAAGTTCACATAGAGAGCGGTGGGAGTGTGGAACGAGCTACCATCTAACGGTGCAAATGTGGACTCACTTTTGTGTTTTAAGAATAAATTGGATAGAAACATGAATGGGAGAGGTCTGGAGGGTTATGGACTGGGTACAAGTCAGTACAACTAGCAAGATGACGTTTTGGCACAGACTAGAAGGGCGAAATGGCCTGTTGTATGTGCTGTCGAGTTCGATGGTTCCACATGACAATAAAGGAATCCAATCTCTGAATTCCTCCCTCTTTAGAAAATAGTTCTCCGCACTTTCTCTCTTCCCTCCCCCTCTACCTCACCTCTCACTCACCCCCCCATTCTTCCCTTTTCTCTCTCCCTCCTACTCTCTCACCCACACTTCTCCCACACCCCACCCATCCCTCACTGCCCCGTCAACTTCTCCCACCCCTCCCCCTCTCTGCCACCCCTCCCCACTCCTCTTTCTTCCCCCTCTCCCCCACCACTCATCCCTCCCTCTACCCACCACTCCCCTCCTCTCATCCCTCCCTCCACTCCCACTAACCCTTCTCCTCACCCCTCCCCTCCCCTCACCACCACCCCTCCCTCACCCCCAACCCTCCCCTCTCTCCCTCCGTCTCACCTCCCATCACCACCAGCCTACCTTCTTACACCCCCTTGCCGACCCCTGACCCTACCTGACACTTGAAGGGTCTCTCAGTGGAGTGGACCTGCCGGATGTGACTATTCAGGTGGTCTGGTCTGCAGCACAAGAGGGAGGGCGAGAGATCAGAGACCCCTCACTGATCACCACCCCTCCCCACTCGTGGGGCAACACAGTGTACCCACCCCAATCTTCCCCTCCATATCACCCTGCTCCCCCTTCTCTCTCCCCCCTTTCTCCCTCCTCTCTCCTCCTCCCCAACTGTCTATTACCACCCTCTCTCTCCCCTTCTCCCTCCCTCCCCCTCTATTAGTCCCCCCCCTCTCTCTCCACCCTTTCTTCCCCCCACTCCTCTCTCCCTCCATACCTGGAGAAGAGCTTTCCGCAGTGTGTGCAGTGAGGTTTGTGGACTTCCCCTATTTTTCCCTCCCTCTCTGACCCCTCTGTCTCCCCTCTTTCGCTCCTTCTCTCTCTCTGTCTCTCCCTCCCCTCTTCCCCCCTCCCTCTCCTCTTCTATCCCTCCCGTCACCCTCATTTCTCCCTTCTGTCCCCCACTCTCTCCACTCTTTCCCACCCCTCCTCTCTCCACTTTATCCCCCCTCCACTACTCCCCCTGTCCCCCCCTTTCCCACGTCTCTTTCTCTATTCTATCCCCTCTCCCTCCTCTCCCCACTCTCTCCCCTCTATCTCCTCCCCCTCTCTCCCCTCTGTACCCCATTCTTTCTCACCTCCTCCTCTCTATCTCCGCTCCTTCCCCTCTGCCACCCTCTCTCCAATCTTTTTCTCCTGTCTCCCAGTTTCCCACCTCTTCGCCTCCCTCTTTACTCTCCACTCTATTCCCCCCCAACCATCTCTTTCCCTCCCCTCCCCCAGCCCTACCTGGAGAACCCCTTCCCGCAGTGGCTGCAGGTGTAGGGCTTGTGGACCCCTCCCTCGTGAGAACGCACATGGTAGCTCATCCGGTCTTTCCGCTTGAAGCGCTGCTGGCAGACGGGGCACTCAAAGGGCTTCTCATCTGAGTGCGAGAGCTTGTGCCGGTTCAGGTGGTAGACATCACGGAAGGCTTTGCCGCACAGCTCGCAGCAGTGGTCCTTCCTGACCTTACGGGGCTCACCGGCCCCCTCGGAGACCCCCGGCCCCTCTGAGGGAGGGGAGGGGGTGGTGGGGAGGGGACGAGGACGGGCGCCGTGGGTGCGCTGGTGGCGCCTCAGGTTGTAGCTGTTCTTGAACTGCTTGGAACAGAGGGGACAGATGTGAGGGGGGCGGGAGCGGGGGGCGCAGGGGGGTGCCTTCTCCCCGGACTCCCGAGGCGGGGCTGGAGGAGGGGGGGCAGTTGGCGGGGCAAGGGGTCGGGAGACCCCGTCCTCTGAAGGGGCCCCGAGGATGGGCAGGAGGTCATGCTGGAGGGTTGGGGAGGGGTCGCCGGGGGTGGTCTGTGGGTTGGGTGGGGGGAAGAGAGAGAGTGGGGGGACCAGGGGGAGAAAGAGCAGGTGGTGGGGGAGGGGGAGTGGGGCGGGGGAAGAGAAATTAGAGAGGTTAAAGATCATCACATTGCCTCAGTTCCACTGATACCACCCACACATTCCTGACTTCCTCTCCCACCTTTAAACCCTCCGGTTTTAGCCCCCACCCTCCCTGACCCCGGGGAGGAGAGACCTCATCCGCAGTCTCTCATGGTTTTCCCAAAGGATGTCCCCACAGCCTCCTGCCCTCCAGTGTGAAACGTCCCAGCCTTCTCCTTTAAGACTCAAGACCCTCCCCCCAACTCTGGTCCCAGAAACGTCCCAGATAATCTTTCCCCACATATCCAGCTCCGTCCCCATCCAGGTCAGCCCCAATCTGGTCATCAGATCATCAGAACATCATAAACAGGAGCGGGAGTCAGGCATCCAGCCCGTCGAACCTGCTCCCCCATTCAATGTGATCATGGTTGATCCGACGATGGGGTCATCTCAACCGACCTGCCTTTTCCCCACATCCCTCAATTCCCCAACTATGTAAAAATCAGAATCCTGAGCGAATCATGAAACTTGATGTTTTGTGGCAGCGTCACAGAGTAAATATTCATATTATAACCATCGTATAACATTATTATAAAAATAAAAAATAACTAATAGTTGGGTCGTGTCTGTGGTTCATCGATCATCCAGGAATCTGATGGTGGAGGGGAAGAAGCCGTCCTTGTGCTGCTGAGTAACTCGTCTTCCGGCTCCTGGACCTTTTCCCCGATGGTAGCAGAGTGAAGAGGGTCTGGTTGAGTGTGGGGTCTTTGAGGAGAGAGGCTGCTTTTTAAGACCCCGCTTCATGGCGATGTCCTCGATGTGGTGAAGTCTGGAGCCCGTGATGTCGCAGCCGAGTTAACAACCCTCTGGAGTTTATTCTTGTCCCAAGAGTTGGCGTCTCCGTACCAGGCAGTGAGGCAACCGGCCAGACTACTCTCCACGGTCCACTCATAGAGGTTTACGAGAGTCTTCAGTGACAGACTGAATCTCCTCAGACACCTCACAAATGACAGCTGCTGGCAAGCCTTCTTTGTGATTACATCAACATGGGAGGCTCCAGGTCAGATCCACGGAGATGTTGATCTCTCCCCCAGGAATGAGATGTTCTTGACCCTCTCCACTGCTGAGCCCTCGATGAGGACTGGGTCGTGTTCCCCTGACTCTCTCCTGAAGTCCACAATCATCTCCTCAGTTTCGCTGACGATGAGCACAAGGTAGTTGTCATGACCCCATTCAACGAGCTGATCTGTCTCCCTCCTGGACACTTCCTCATTGCTGTCTGTGATTCTGCCGACAACTGTGGTGTCATAGTTAAACTTGTAGATGGCATCGGACCAATCCAACCTTATCTTAAATATATTTACTGAGGTCACCTCCACTGGTTCAATGGGCAGCGAATTCCACAGATTCACCCCCTCTAGGAAAAGCAGTTCCTCCGCATCTCTGTCCTAAATCTACTCCCCTGGACCCTGAGGCTATGACCACTCATTCTGGTCTCCCCCACCAATAGCAACAACTTACCTACCGCTTTCATAATTTTTATACATTTCTATAAGATCCCCTCTCTCCTCACAGGCCAACCCCCTCATCTCTGGAATCAACCTGGTGAACCTCCTCTGCACTGCCTCCAAAGCCAGTCCATCCTTCCTCAAGTAAGGAGACAAGAACTGCATGGAGTGCTCCAGATGTGGCCTCACCTGCACCTTGTACAGTTGCAGCAAAACCTCCTTGCTCCTAAATTCAATCCCTCTCGCAATGAAGGCCAACGTTCCATTTGCCTTCTTGACAGCCTGCAAATAACCTTTTGCAATTCATGCACGAGCACTCCCAAATCGTTCTGTAAGGCGGCACGCTGCAATCACTTGCTGTTTAAATAACACTCTGATCTTTCATTGTTCCTTCCAAAGTGGATCACCTCAAAGTTGCAAATGCTGTGCTCCATCTGCTAGACCCTTGCCCACTCACTTATCCTATCTGTATCCCTCTGCAGACTCCCTGTAACCTCTGCATTTTCAGACTATCCTGCACGAGGACTCGCAGGTCCCTCTGCATCTGGGAATTTTTAATTTTCTCCCCATTTTTGACCAAAGTGCATACACCAAGGTGTATTACATCCATCAATTCTCTGCTCATTCTCCTAACCTGTCTCTATCTTCAATACCATTATTCCCTCAGTGCTGGTCAAGAAAGCTGCAAAATCTAGGCCACTGTACCCACCTCTGCAACCGGATCCTCGACTTTCCCATCAGAAGACCACAGCCATTACGAATTGGAAACAATGTCTCCTCATCACTAAGCTTAGCCCACTGCTCTACTAACTCTACACCCATGACTGTGTGGCCAGGAACAATTCCAATTCCATCTACAAATTTGCCAATGACACCTCAGTTGTCAGCAGAATCACAGACGGCGAGGAGGAGGCGGACAGGAGAGAGATGGATCAGCTCTTTGAATGGGGTCACGACAACAACCTTGTGCTCAACGTCAGCAAAACCAAGAAGATAATTGTGGACTTCAGGAGAGAGTCGGGGGAACACAACCCAGTCTTCATCGAGAGCTCAGTAGTGGACAGGTCAAGAACTTCAAATTCTTGGGCATCAATATCTCCGAGGATCTGTCCTGGAGCCTCCACGTTGATGTAATCACAAAGGCGGTTTGCCAGTGGCTATACTTTGTGAAATGTCTGAGGAGATTCGGTCCATCACCAAAGACTCTCGTAAATCTCTACAGGTGGACCATGGAGAGCATTCTGGCCGGTTGCATCACTGTCTGGTATGGAGGCACCATACTCTCAGGACAAGCTCCAGTTAATTTGGCCTGCAACATCAAGGACACCAGACTTCACTCCATCAAGGATGTCAAAATAAGGCGGTGTCTTAAAAAAGCAGCCTCTATCCTCAAAGACCCCCATCACCCAGACCAGGCCCTTTTCACTCTGCTAACATTGGGGAAATAGTCCAGGAGCCTAAAGACGAGCTACTCAGCGGCACAAGGACAGCTTCTTGAATGATCAATGAACCACAGACACTGCCCGACTTTTTGTGCAGTTTTATTTATATATAGTAATGTTGTAAGATGGTTATAATATGAATGTTTGCCTTGTGATGTTGCCCCAAAACACCGAATTTCATGACTTGTTCATGATGATAAATCCTGATTCCTTCTGCAGACTCAGATTTTCCTCACTTACGCCCCTACTCAGGGCTTTGTATCGTCCGCAGAGCCCTCTAATCCATCTTCCAAATCAACGGCGTGCAACGTCGATCCTGAAATGGTGCCCTGTTATCTGTGACTCTCCCACCGTGGGGAACAACATTTCTACATCTACTCTGTGCATGCCTTTCAACATTCAAAATGTTTCAATGAGATCCCCTCGTCATTCTCCTCAATTCCAAAGAGTACAGGCCAAGAACGGTTAAACACTCCTCGTGTGATAACCCTTTCCATTGCTGGAATCATCCTTGTGATCGGAGGATCACAAGTGGAGTGGGTGGGCAAATTTAAGTTCCTGGGAGTCACTATCAATGGCGTGGTGAAGAAAGCACATCAGTGCCTCTAATTCATCAGGAGTTTGCGGGGATTCGGCGTGACATTGGAAACCCCAGCAAATTTCTACAGAAGTGTGGTGGAAAGTGCGCTGACCAGCTTCACCCCCTGAGCATAAAGCCCTCTAAGGCAAGGGTGTCAAACTCAAATTCACGGAGGGCCAAAATTAAAAACTTGGACTAAGTCGAGGGCCGAACTAAATATTTATTGAAATTTTTCAACAACATCTGCATGTTTTCTCTTCTTTCAACATATGTAATGTTAAACTTTAGGATATAACTTTTGGAGGATAATGTTACAGGTCAGGAGTAGGTAGCTCAAGTTCACCCTTTGCTTGACCTGAGGGAAACATATTTGATCCCTGTGGAGATGTAGTCAGCATTCACAGGCTGTGTCCATTTTGGCCTGCATCAGAACTCAGCATTTCCTGCTCACTCCTCAGGCTCTAGGCCTCTATTCACCCTTGACCCACCATCCCTCTACCTGACCAGTCCTTTACCCAACCTCTACTCACCCCTCACTCCACTCGCTCTGCCTCTACCCACCCCATCCTATACACGCCCCTCTACTGCCTCTCCCCTCAACCTGTTCCTCCCTCTACCCGTCTCTCACCCTCTAATCACCCCTCCCCTACTCGCCCTGCCCCTCCCCTTTTACCTCTTCCCTATCCACCCCTCCTTCTACTCATCCCTCCCTCTAACTGCCCCTCGCACCACCATAACTTGCCCTGCCCATTACTCCTCACCTACACTCTCTGCCCACCCCTGCTTACCCACCCACTCAGGCCCAGCGCGCTGCCGATCAGCCTTTGTGGACAGCCACCATCTCTCTCTTCACGTGCAGGGCTGAACCAGCCGTCCCTGGGGTCTGCACGGGTGCAAACGCTGAAGGCCGTGGCGACCGGGAGAAATGCGCTCGCGCTGTGGAAGGGCCGTCCGGTGCCAGTCGCGCGGGGCTCGCGCTGCCCGGGGGCCGTGCGCAGCCTGCCATGCCCGTCGCGCCGACAGGAAATCACAGGCACTCGCCAATCCGCCGCACCGCTCGACAGGTGGGAGAAGTGACTGGTTGTGCGGGGAACCTTCCAACTGGCTTGCCGGCTGATGACATCAAGACTTCTCGTATAACAATTTCTCGTGTTACAATGGGTTAGGATGTGCAATGAAGGGGGAGGATGTTGGGGGTGACATTACCAAAAAACAGCATCGGCTCTCGCTGCAGGGTGGGCCACCTCTAATACATTTTTGAAATGATCTTGCGGGCCAAATATAATTATATCGCGGGCCAAATTTGGCCCGCGGGCCAGAGTTTGACATGTGTGCTCTAAGGGGAGTGGACACAGCCCAGGATATCACAGGTAAAACCTTTCCCACCATTGAGAACATCTACGGAGAACACTGTGGTCAGAGAACAGCGATCATCAAGGATCCACACCGCCCAGCACATGCTCTGTTCTCGCTGCTGCCGTCAGGAAAGAGGTGTAGGGGCCACAAGACTCGCACCATCAGGTTCAGGAACAGCAGTTCCCCCTCCACCATCAGACCCCTCAACGGCAAATTTAAGGACTGACTTGTGTACTTAATTGATTTTCTTTTTTATTCTCTCTGTATTGGAGTCAGTTTATTCTCTCTGATATCTGCTCACAGTTCTTTTATTTGTTTACATGTGTACGTTGTGTACAGTTTATTTTTGCACTAGCAATAAGTGGTAATTCTGCCGCTCCTGCAGAAAAAGGTATCTCAGGCTTGTATGTGATTATGCACTCTGACAATCAATCTGAAATCTGGATCTGAACTTCCACTGAACTCTCTCCAACGTCAGCACATCCTTTCTTAAATGAGAAGCCCAACACAATTTGCAATTCTCCGTGAAGTCTCACCAGGCCTCAACACCACATCCCTGCTCTTATATTCTATTTCTCTTGAAATGAATGCCAGCACAGAACCATAGAACATTCCAGCACAGAAATTGACCCCTTCGGCATCAGTCTGTGCTGAACTATTATTCTTCCTAGTCCCATTGACCTGCACCCAGTCCATATCCCTCTGTACCCCACCCATCCATGTACCCGTCCAAGTTCTTCTTAAATGTTTAAACCGAATCCGCATTCACCAGCTCAGCTTGTTCCACACTCCCACCGCTCTCTGTGTGAAGTTTGCCCTAAACTTTTCCCCTTTCACCCTTAACCCGTGTCCTCTGGTTTGGATCTCACCCACCCTCAGTGGGAAAAGCCGACCTACATTGACTCTGTCAGTAACCCTCATCATTTTAAATACCTCCATCAAATCTCCCCTCATTCTTCTATGCTCCAGGGAATAAAATCCAAACCTCTTTAACCTTTCCCTGTAACTCAGCTCCTGAAGTCCGGGCAACACCCTAGTAAATCTTCTCTGCATCTTTCTATCTTATTGAGAGCTTTCCTGTAGTTTGGTGACCAAAACTGCACACAATGCTCCAAATGTGGCCTCACCAATGTCTTGTACAACTTTACCATAACATCCCAGCTCCTGTACTCAATACTTTGATTTATGAAGGCCAATGTGCCAAAAGCTCTTTACAAACCTGGGGCTTTTTTCTCTGGAGCGTAGAAGATTGAGGGGGGGATTTGATGGAGGTGTTCAAGATTTTAAAAGGGTCAGAGAGAGTCAACGTGGATAAGCTTTTTCAATTAAGAGTGGGGGATATTCAAACCAGAGGCCATGGTTTGAGATTGCAGGGAGAAAATTATAAGGGGAACATGAAGGGAAATTTCTTCACGCAAAGGGTGGTTGGGATGTGGAATAAGCTTCCAGCAGAGGTGGTTGAAGCAAGGACGTAATTTACATTTAAGGAAAGACTGGATAATTACATGGAGGGGAGAGGATTGGAGGGGTATGGACCAGGTGCTGGTCAGTGGGACTAGGAGGGTGGGGATTTGTTCCGGCATGGACTAGTAGGGCCAAACTGGCCTCTTCTGTGCTGTATATGGTTATAAACCTGTCCACCTATGACACCACTTTCAGGGAATTATGTACCTGTATCCCCAGATCCCTCTGTTCTACCGCACTCCTCAGTGCCCGACCATTCACTGTGGACAACCTTTCTTGGTTTGTCCTTCCAAAATACAACACCTCACACTTGTCTGCATTAAATTCCATCAGCCATTGTCCAGCCTATTTTTCCAGCTGGTCTAGATCCCTCCGCAAACTTTGAAAACCCTCGCATTGCATTTGCTTTCTTCACCAAGTTTCCCTACAGGGTATTCTGCTCGAGGATTCCCAATTCCCTTTGCAGCTGGGAATGTTAAATTTTATCCACCTTTAGAAAATAGTCCACCCGTTTATTTCTTCTACAATGACTGCACACATTCCGACAATGTATTTCATTTGCCACTTGTCTGCTCATTTTCCTAATCTGTCCAAGTCCTTCTGCAGCCTCCGTTTCCTCTACATTACCTGCTCCTCCAGCTACCTTCGGGTTCTTTGCAAACATGGCCACAAAGCCATTCAAAGGTGAAGGTTATCATAGGTTACAAATGGATATCGATAGGATGCAGAGTTGAGCAGAGAAGTAGCAGATGGAGTTCAATCCAGAGAAGTGTGAGGTGATGCATTTTAGAAGGACAAACCAGGAGTCTGAGTCTAGGGTTAATGGTCAGTTACTTAAGAGTGTGGATGAACAGAGGGTCATTGTGATCCAAATCTAGGTCACCGCGCAGGTTGATAGGATCGTTAAGAAGGTCTGTGGGACGCTGAGATTCATTAGTCGGGAGATTGAGTTCAGGAGTCGAGACATCACGTTACAACTCTACAAATCTCTGGTGAGACCCCACTTGGAGAATTGTGTTCAGTTCTTGTCGCATCATTACAGAAAGGATGTGGAAGCTACGGAGAGGGGGCAGAGGAGATTGACCAGGATGTCGCCTGGATTGGAGAATGTGTCTTATGAGGTAAAGTTGGGAGCTGGGACTTTTCTCTTTGGAGTGTAGAAAGATGAGAGGAGACTTGATAAGAGGTCGACAAGATTCTGAGAGGCATCAATAGGGAGGACAGTCAGCGCCTGTTTCCCAGGGCAGGAATAGCAGGGGACATCTGTACAAAGTGAAGGGAGGTAAGTTTAGGGGAGATGTCAGGGCTGGGTTTTTTTTTAAATTTTTTTTATTTTTTATACACAGAGTTATGGCTGCCTGGAATGTCTTGCTGGGGATGGTGGTAAAGGCTGGAACATAAAGGCCATTTAAGAGAATCCTAGACAGGCACACAAATGGAAGTAAAATAGAGGGTTACGAGGCAAGAAAGGTTTCTCTGTAGTTCCCTCCTATCGACTACAGAAAAATATTTGTAGTATCTAAGTTTGCTAAATACACTACATTGAGTGGAAAAGCAAATTGTTGAGAGCATTTGGAGAATCCACAGAGAGATATAGATCAGTTAGGTGACTGGGCAAGAGTGGAGTTTGATGTCGTTAAACGTGAGGTTATCCACTCTAGAAGGCAAAATAGACTATCAGATTGTGCAGGAGGATGTGGGAGGGCTTGTGCATGAATCGCAAAAGGTTGGTTTGCAGGTGCAGCGAGCTGCCAAGAAGGCAAATGGAAATTAAAGGAGCCAAGGGTGACTTTATTTATAAATTCTGTGACCCTGGGGTCTAGGCCAAAGATGGCGGTGCCTGTGATTGAGGGGTTGCAGACTCCGGGGAAGGAAACCTCCCCCCCACCTTGTTTGAGAAGCAGAGGAGACCACCCATGGGACGGTGACCATGGCGCAGACCAGTGAGGAGCTCTGCAGATGAAGTACACACACAGGCCGGCGGGGCTGCTGGCGACTCGAGGCAAGGCTGGGCAGTACGGCACTTGCAATCGAGGGACTCGTGCCGGGTTGCAATCTGGCTGGAGACCGGTTGAAGGGTGTACCAGGTATTGGAACATGGACTCTCAGGACATGAATAAACTCCAGAGGTTGTTAACCTGGCCTGCGACATCACAGCGCCAGACTTCACTCCATCGAGGACATGACATAAGGCAATGTCTTAAAAAAGCAACCTCTATCTTCAAAGACCCCATCACCCAGGCCATGGCCTTTTCACTCTGCTACCATCAGGAAGGAGGTAGAGGAGCCTAAAAACTAGCTACTCAGTAGCACAAGAACAGCTTCTTTCCCTCCGCCATCAGATTCCTGAATGATCAATGAACCGAAGACACTGCCTGACTTTTCGTACACTATTATTTTTATTTTTTATAATTATGTTGCAAGATGGTTACAATATGAACATTTGCTCTATGATGCTGCCACAAAACACCAAATTTCATGACTTGTTCATGACAAAATATTCTAATTCTGAATGCAATCTTTTGCTTCTCTTTCTCTGAATGTAAGGGACGTCGGACAATTTCTGCCGATGGCAAATCAGACTAAAGCAACTTTGGTGTAATATTACACCTGCTTTATTACATGGCCTTAAAGGAATCTTGAATCATTGGTCGAGGGATTAAATTTAGAGGCAGGGAGGTTTGCTCCAACTGGACGGTACTGGTGAGACTGGACGCAGACTGGGAGATTGCTTCGTCGAGCACCTGCAACAGCATGGATCTCCCAGTGGTCGCCCAAGTCAATTCCCTGTCATGTTCCTTTGCCAACGTTTCTGAATCGGATGGCATTAACATCGACTTTTCTGGTTTCCTTTAAAGCCCCCTGGCCCCATCTCTCCTTCCTTCTAGTTCTCCCTTTTCCTTTTACAGAGCCAAAAACTAAACCCCTCCCCTCATTAATTCTCACCTTTCATACCTCCTGTCCTCTTATCATATCCAATTAACACCCTTTGTCTGTTGGTCTGGGCTCCTCCCCCAGTCTTTTCTTACCCCTCAGATTTTTAATTCAGGTGCCTGCCGACTTTTTACTCACACCTTGAGGAAGGGCTCAGGCCCTGAAATGTCGGTCATATATTTTTACCTCCTACGGACATTGTGAGACCCATTAAGTTCCTCTGGCATTTCACAGATTTTTCCTCTTAGGCTCTGACCCTCCTCACAGACCTCACCCTCATAGAGCTCTCCCCTTCAGCCACAGGTGGCGCCCCTCCCTCAGTGGCTCCTCCCCCTTATCCAAAGAACCCTGCCATTCACCTCCCCATGCCCAGAGGCAACTCCTCCGTCTCCTCTCCCTCCCCAGGACTCACCTGGAAGATGAAGCTGCTCCAAGCGGCCTCCATGGTGGTCTTGGTCCCTGGGCTCCTCAAGTCTTCCTGGCCTGCGGGTCTGGGGCCTTAGGTTGCCCCTAACCGCAGCCCCCCCAGGTTCCTTCTGTTCTCCCGAACCTTGCGTTCCCTTAGACCCCCTGTCCCTGAGCTCCAGGCTGCCCGTCCTGACCCCCGGGGCTATCTCTACTTTCCCAAGCCTCAGGTCCAAGGCTCGCTTTGACCCCTGCTTCCCTGTCCTCCAGATGTTGGGTCCCCCAACTCCCGGGTTCTCTTAGACCTCCCCCCCAGGGCTTTGGGCTCCCCTTAGAGCCCTGAGCTCCCTTGACCCCAGGGTTCTGGGCTCCCCTGAACCCCCCTGTATTTGAATCAGGCTCCCCTCAGACCCACTGTCCAACTAGACCTGGGACCCTCGGCACCCTCTGCCTTCCCCGGCACCTAATGCCTCCTCTAAGAAACCCTGACCCCTGTGTTTCCCTGTCCCCGGGGCTTGGGCTCGCCTTATAGACCCCCAACTGATCCCTGGGCCTTGGGTCTTAGGCTCCCCCTGAGCCCCTGGGCTCACCTGACCCTCTGGAACAGGGACCAGAGCTCCCTGGGCCCCAGGGGCTGAGACCCCGGCCTCCTTTATCCCCTGTTCCCCCTCAGATTCCCCACCCACCCCCAACAAGCCCCGGCCCTGAAGCGCCGGGCCTAGTCCCTTAGGCTTCTCGCCGCCTTCTTTCCCGCTGCTCGGCAGCCGGGCCTCCCTCCCCCGCGCCGGCGTTGGGGGGGGGGCGGGTGGGGACACGAGATCGGGGAGGCCTGGTGGGCAGGGCCTGAAGCCTGGGCCTCGAGTCAAGCGGCTCCTGCCGGCGCCGTCTGTTTACAAACAGGATCGGCCGCCTCCGGACGCGCGATGGCGGCGCCGCGACCTCTGACCTCGGCGGTAGCAGGGCGACTTCCGGTCCTGTCACCATGGAGACGGGGGCGAGGGAGGGAGGGAGGGAGACGGGAAGAGGAGGAGAGAGAGAGAACAGACGGAGGGAGGGGGGAGGAAGGGAGGGGGGAGGAAGGGAGGGGGGAGGAAGGGAGGGGGGAGGAAGGGAGGGGGGAGGAAGGGAGGGAGTGAGAAGGAGGGAGAATGGGGGAAGAGAGGGGGCAGACAAAGGAGGAGAAATAGTATTTATTTATTTATTTGTATTGTTTGCCTGTATGTGTGTTATGTCTGGTTGAGGTCTCATCTGAACCAGAATTTATTGTCATGCATGACCAAGTCACAAAATTCATTGTTTTGCAGCAACATGATAGTGCAAAATTCATACAAACCACCTTACAACAATAAATAAAAATAGTGCACAAAATGTCAAAGTCAGACAGTGTCTGTGGTTCACTGGAATCTGATAGCAGAGGCAACCTTGTGCCGCTGAGTAGCTCGTCTTCAGGCTCCTGGACCTTTTCCCCGATGGTAGCAGAGTGAAGAGGACCTGGCCTGGGTGGGTAGGGGTCTTTGAGGAGAGAGGCTGCTTTTTTAAGACCCTACCTCATGTCAAAATTCTCGATGGAGTGAAATCTGGTGCCTGTGATGTCGGAGGCCGAGTTAGCAACCCTCTGGAGTCTATTCTTGTCCTGAGAGTTGGCACCTCCGTACCAGACAGTGATGCAATCAGCAGAATGCTCTCCATAGTCCACCAGTAGAAGTTGACAAGAGTCTTCAGTGACAGACCGAATCTCCTCAGACACCTCACACAGTACATCTGCCGGCAAGCCTTCTTCATGATTGTATCAAAGTGGAGGCTCCAGGACAGATCTAGGAATTTGACATTCTTGACCCTCTCTGCTTCTGAGCCCATGATGAGGACTGGATTGTTTCATCTTTCAGCTGCTCCCGTTGGAGAAAAGATCCAGGAGGATCAGACCCAACACCAACAGACTGAGGAACAGCTTCTTCCCACAGGCAGTGAGAATGGTGAACGACCAAAAGAACTGACCACCCGAGACTCATATTCAAGAAACAATATTTATTGATTTATATGTACAGCCGAATGCTTGTCCTACATATGTATTGTGTTATATTTGGTTGAGCCCTCCCCCCCCCTCATCCTTCTGTACTCCAATGAGTACAGTCCAAGAGCTGACAATCGTTTTTCTGTGCAAACCCTTTCATTCCCAGCCTCTTTCTAGTAAATCTCCGAACCCTCTCCAATAACAGAACATCTTTTGTCAAATAAGGTGCCCAAAACTGTATTCCACACTCCAAGTGAGGTCTCACCGGTGCTTTATAAAGTCTCAATACCACACCCCTGCTCTTGTCTGCTATCCCTCCAGAAATGAATGCCAACATTGCATTTGCCTTCTTCATCACCTGGAGGTTAAACTTTGGGGTGTCCTGCAGGAGGACTCCCAAGCCCCTCTGAACCTGAGAATTTTGAATTTTCCCTCCACCTAAATAATAGTCTATTTCTTCTACCAAACTGCATGATTGTACATTTTTCCAACGTTTCTATTTCCTCTGCCTTCCCTGATCCATCCAAGACCCTCTGCAGCCTTTCCACTGGGAAGTCTGGGACCCAGTCACAGTGGGGGGGGGGGGGGGGCGCCCAGCGAGGACATCTTCTCCGCCAGACTCAGGGGAACAATCAAGTTAAATGCCAATGTCTCATGCCAAGAGCCAGGGTATGCCCTTTTGTTGGGTTGTTCTTGTGCAATTGGATGACCACAAACTTGAATCGGAAGGGAAACCCAAGCTTGAAGGGTTCCTGACCATGTCAGAGGTTCAGATCTGGAGCTCGGGTCGCCAATGATTTGGACTGGACTCTGTGAGGCTGCAGGAGGTGAATCTACGGACACTCGGTGACTATGGGGAGAATCTCTTTTGCATCTCTTTCTCTGACTGTAAGAGGCGCCCAGGCAATTTCTTCTGATGGCAAATCTGTCTGCCTTACATCAGGCAAAAAGCAATTTCATTCAATAATAATTGAATCTTGGCCTTGAATTTTAAAAAAAAATTAGACATACAGCAAGGTAATAGGCCCTTTAGGCCCATGAGTTCTTGCCGCCAAATTGACCTACAACCCCCCCCCCCCCCCCCCAGTCTATTTTTAATGGTGGGAGGAAACCCATGTAGATGTGTAGAGGATGTGCAAACTCCTCACGGAGCGTGCCAGATTCAAACCAGGGTCGCCAGCATGGAGGTAACCCCTATGGGCAACCTTGCCACCCTTCAAAGCCCAAACCTGACTTTGAAAGGGGATCCCATAGCTCAGTCGTTAGAACACTGGACTTGTCAACCATGCATCGCGAGTTCGTACCTTGCTGGGGCCTCATCTCTGCGAGGGGCACTGGGCAAAGTGGTGGCTCTCAGTCTGCCTTATGATAGACAAAAGTTAAAGAATTTCATATATGTCACATTCTAAATGTGGTTTCACCCGACAATAATGCAACCTTTAAATTCTAAATATGACCCTGCGATATGATCGCTCTTCGCCTGGCAAGAGAAAGACGCACTGCGGTACGCGCAGGCGCCGACTGTCAGCTCCCGGCGGTCGGCCACTCTCACTTCCCGCCTGGCGGTGACGTCAGGTTCCGGGGGGGGAACCTCCATCGCTTGAGGCTGGGGGGGATTCACGCGTGTGGAGATTGGGGGGTGGAGGAATGAGCGGGATTACGGGTTCTGGAATTATATCTCCGCTTTTATAAAAAGGCGTCAAGCGTTAGGTAGCGTAGAGTACTGCTGGAAGGAAGAAGGGGCTGTGGAACAGTCCATTCCCGCCTCCATCGCCCGGAATAGTCGCGACGGAACGGCTCCATGGCCTGGGTAGAGAATGGGGGGGCGGTTTGAGACACTCAACTCGGCCGACTGAACCCACAGAGAGAAAGCCTGACGTCAGCTCCCCCCGCCAGCGCGGGCGGAGTGGTCGATCCCACCCCCGCTATAAAAGTAACCGCGCCGGCAGCGGCTTCCTTCAAAGGGCGGATGCGGGGTGTCACGCTGAGTCTGATTTGCCATGGCTAACGTCTTCCTGTTTGTGCCCAACTTGATTGGTGAGCACCGGGGGGGGGGGGGGGTTCGGGGTCAATGTTCCCTCTCATTTTTAGTCGTTAGTGGGCACTAAAATCTTATGTTGTGCGAATTTATTTCCAGTGACAACAGTATGTGTGCATTGAATGCTTGTGCAACTGAAACCTTCAGAATCTGAATTTATTGTCATGAAATTCGGTTTTTATCAGTCTTTATAGGTAAATAATTCATGAGAATAGGAATACATAATGAAAATGGGAAAGAGATTTATTTGTCAGAATACATTCAGGACATCACATACGTCCCCGAGATTCCTTTTCCCTGCAGGCGCGGCAGAATTACTGCTCATTGGTCGTGCGGAAGATAAACCGTGCGCGTGGTGTAAAATGTAAACAATCAAAAGAACTGTAAAACAAGTAACAAATGCAAACGAACTGACCATGCCCTACAGGGAGAACAATCAGAAAAGTGCCCAAGTGAGAGTCCTTCGTTCATTGAGTTTATCGTTGGAGGAGTCTCGGGGGGAGGCGGCAATCCCTGTACACTGGTAACGCCAGTCTTACAGCACCTAGAACCTCTTTCCTGATGTCAGTGGCGAGAACAGAGTATGTGCTGGGCTCTAAAATTCCTTGATAATCGCTGCTGCCCTCAGACGGCAGCGATTTGGTCCCCCTCTCGTACATCAGTAGTTTTACATCGAAACATAGAAGATAGGAGCAGGAGTAGGTCATTCGGCCATTCGAGCCTGCTCTGCCATTCAATGAGATCATGATATTAAAGTTCAGTACCCCGTCCCCGCCTTCTCTCCGTAACCCCTAATTCCCTTATCCTGAAGAAATATATCTAATTCCCTCTTAAATATATTCAATGAACCTGCTTCTACTGCTCTCTGTGGCAATGAATTCCACAGATTCATCACCCTCTGGGTAAAGAAATTCCTCCTCATCTCGGTTCTAAATGGTTTGGCTATTATCCTCGAACCATGGCCCCGGTTCTGGACTCCCCCACCATTGGAAACATCCCTTCCGCATCCATTCTGTCCAGTCCTGCCAGAATTTTATATGCCTCTATGAGATCCCCTCTAAATCTTCTAAACTCCAGTGAGTACAATCCCAAATTGCGCAATCTTTCCTCATAAGTTATTCCTGCCGTTCCAGGTATCAGCCTGGTGAATCGCCTTTGCACTCCTTCCATTGCAAAAACATCCTTCCTCAGATAAGGTGACCAAAACTGCACATAATATTCCGGGTGTGGTCTCACCAAGGCTCTGTACAACTGCAGTAAGGTATCCTTATTCCTATACTCAAATCCTCTTGATATGAAGGCCAACGTACCATTTGCCTTTTTAACCACCTGCAGTACCTGCATGCTCGCCTTCAGTGACTGGTGCATAAGAACCCCTAGGTCTCTCTGCACTTCCCCATCTCCCAATCTATTGCCATTCAAATAGTAGTCTGCCCTCTGGTTTGTATTACCAAAGTGGATAACCTCACATTTATCCACATTGTAGTGCATTTGCCAAGTATCTTCCTAATCCCCCAATTTATCCAAATCACACTGGAGCTTCCTGCCCCCCTCTTCCGTGCACACAACCCCTCCTAGCTTGGTGTCGTCTGCAAATTTGGAGATATTACATCCAATCCCCTCATCTAGATCATTTTTTTTAAAATTTTTTATTTTTCACACCATAAATCACATTAGCCATGATATACACTATTTCTTTTTCACACATATACAGTGACTTTTTCTCCCCCCCCCCCCTTTCCTCCCAAACCACCCCCCACCCCCCCCTCTCATCCATTTTAGGTATACAATCTAGGTTGCATTAAGCCAGTCAGACAATGTTGTCATTCAACAAAATTACACCAGAAATTCTACTGAGTCCATTCTTTTCTTTCCTTCTCCTTCCATCAACTTAGGTAATGTTTGTCCCCGGTAGGTTTTCGCTATTGTATTTAATGTAAGGCTCCTATACTTGTTCGAATATTTCAATATTATTTCTTAACCTATATGTTATTTTTTCTAATGGAATACATTTATTCATTTAAATTTAGTAGTTTCTTCCTTTTAATTTGGTTATGTATTCCATTAGTATTTAAAGACATATAGTTCAGCGTAGCCCTTTTATATTTTGTTTATCTTCTCTTTCCGTTTTTCCATCATTACCTTTCCTCCTTTTCCATTTCTGTTTTCTTATTTTCAACTCTTTATAAGACAACATTCCTACAACATCCAACATTTTCCTTAGTCTCCTATTTCTATCTTATTTATCCCCAATCTCCCCTTCACCTCCTGAGTTGTCCTTTATCCCTTGTCGGACAACCACATCTCCCCTCTCCATTTGGATTTGCGAATCCACTCGCAAGCGTCAACTGATTTTGCAGTGACCGCTATTTCCCCCCACCCCGCCTCCCCCAGAAAAGATTTCACTTTTCTTATGTCACAAAGGTCACTCTTTTAATTCCATCCTTATTCTCTCTATTCCATTACCTTCCCTTATTAATTCTTGTCTATACTATCTATATTTTCCTCTAAGTACAGATACATTCATGTATGCTCATTGTCTCTATTCACTCTTATACCTCTTTACCCGCATACATATCAATCGTGATCATTTTTACTCTCATTACCCGTCTTCATCCCTCAGTCTATTTTTGTCTTTACCCACATACATATCAATCGTGATCATTTTAACTCTCATTACCCGTCTTCCTCCCTCAGTCTATTTTTGTAATTGTTCTGCAAATTTTCGTGCTTCTTCTGGATCCGAGAATAGTCTGTTTTGTTGTCCTGGAATAAATATTTTCAATACCGCTGGATGCTTTAGTATAAATTTATACCCTTTCTTCCATAAAATCGCCTTTGCTGTATTGAACTCTTTTCTCTTCTTTAGGAGTTCAAAACTTATATCTGGATAAATGAAGATTTTTTGCCCTTTATACTCCAGTGGTTTGTTGCCCTCTCTTACTTTTTCCATTGTCTTCTCCAGTACCTTTTCTCTTGTAGTATATCTTAGGAATTTTACTACAATAGATCTTGGTTTTTGTTGTGGTTGTGGTTTAGAGGCCAATACTCTATGTGCCCTTTCTATTTCCATTTCTTGCTGTAGTTCTGGACATCCTAGGGTCTTAGGGATCCACTCTTTTATAAACTCCCTCATATTCTTGCCTTCTTCATCTTCCTTAAGGCCCACTATCTTTATGTTATTTCTTCTGTTATGGTTTTCCATTGTATCTATTTTTTGAGCTAGTAGTTCTTGTGTCTCTTTAGTTTTTTTATTAGATTTCTCCAATTTCTTTTTTAAGTCTTCTACCTCCATTTCTGCTGCTACTGCCCGCTCTTCCATCTTGTCCATTTTCTTTCCCATTTCTGTTAAGGTCATCTCCATTTTATTTATTTTCTCTTCTGTGTTGTTTATTCTTTTTCTTAAATCCTTAAATTCCTGTGTTTGCCATTCTTTAAATGACTCCATGTATCCTTTAATAAGAGCAAGTATATCCTTTACCTTGCCTTTCTTTTCTTCTTCTATTTCACTGTACTCTTCCTCTTCCTCTTCCTCTGGGTTGACCATCTGTTGTTTCTTTGGTGCCCATTCCTCCTCTTCTTTCTTGTTTCCATTGTCTTCTGTGGTCTCTTCTTGCTGCAGGTGTTCTGCAGCTGTCATTGACGGCTGTGGAGATCGACTCCCCAGCTGGTCCCCCCTCCCGTCGGTGTGTTTTTTTTCATTCGCATCGCGAATGCGCGAGGAATCGCGGTTGCGCACTTTTACTCGGCTCTGCGAGCCATTTTTGTAGTCCATTATTTACCGACCTGAGGGAGCGGGTTTCTCTCTCCGCAGCGGGCCTCTTCGGACAGGTAAGGCCTTCACCTTTTTCCTCCTTTGTCTTCTCTTCCTCTCTTCTTACCGTTGCTTTCGATTTTTCTTTTTTTGTCGCCATCTTCTTTCCACCTTTATACTCACTTTTCTGTAACTTTTATTTCTGTGCCTTTGTGTTTTCCTTTGTTTTTCCCGACTTTTCTGGAGAGGGCTGGAGTTCACTGTCCGGCCACTACTCCATCACGTGACTCCTCCCCTCATCTAGATCATTAATGTAAATTGTGAACAGCTGGAGTCCCAGTACAGATCCCTGTGGCACCCCACTGGTTACCGCCTGCCACTCAGAAAATGAGCCGTTTATCCCAACTCTCTGTCTTCTATCTGCCAGCCAGTTCTCAATCCACATCAATACCTTGCCCCCAATCCCATGAGCCTTGATTTTGCATGCCAGTCATTTAACTTATCGAAGGCCTTTTGGAAATCCAGGTACACCACATCCACTGGCTCTCCCCCATCTATTTTACCTGTCACCATCTCAAAGAATTCCAATAGATTTGTCAAGCACGATTTACCTTTTGTAAATCTATGTCGACTCTGTCCGATCCCTTCTCTGCTAGTCATATGCTCCGCTATTACATCCTTAATAATGGATTCCATCATTTTGCCCACTTCTGATGTAAGGCTCACCGGCCTATAATTCCCTGCTTTTTCTCTACCCCCCCTTTTTAAATAGTGGTGTAACATTAGCTACCCTCCAATCCATGGGTACTGATCCTGAGTCTATCGAGTTCTGGAAAATAATTTTTTAAGCATCTGCTATCTGAATGTCCACTTCTTTAAGTACCCTAGGATGTAGATTATCAGGCCCTTTGGATTTATCAGCCTTCAATCCCTTCAATTTCCCCAAGACCATGTCCTTAGAGATACTGATTTCTTTCAGCTCCTCCCTTGCATTAGTCTCTATGATTCCCAACATCCTTGGGAGGTTCTTTGTATCCTCTCTTGTGAAAACAGAACTAAAGTAAGAATTTAATTGGTCTGCCATTTCCTTATTCCCCATTATATATTCTCCTGATTCTGACTGCAAGGGATCTACTCTGGATTTTACCAATCTTTTCCTCTTGACATATCTATAAAAGCTTTGGCAGTTGGTTTTTTTTGTTTGCCGCGAGCTTACTTTCATAATTTATTTTTTTTCCCTCTTGATTAATCCCTTTGCCCTCCTTTGCTGCATCTTGAACTGTTCCCAGTCTTTGGATTTGGATTTGGTACTTTTTTTGGCCAATTGATATGCTCTCCCTTTGGACCTAATGCTGTCTCTAATTTCCCTGGTTGAGTCACCTTTTTTGGTTTATTTTTATGCCAAACCGGTATAAATGATTTCTGCAATTTTTTCAAACTGCCCCCAACTCACATGGCACCTCAAGCAGTCCCTATGCCACGTGTCTGTGAATAGTAAGAGATTACTGAAGGAGGTCTATGAATGGGAAGGGAAGGTAGAGAATCGCTGCTCTTGACCCAATTGTTACTGAAATATTTTGCTTGAGAAGAATTGTCGTAGTGTAGCCACTGAAAATGCAGTGGTGGCCGATGACCGCAGAATAATGACACACACGGTTGCAGATAAATCAAAACTTGTTTACTCGAGTCACGGACTTATTCTTTTAAAACATTGACCCACACATGCCATGCAATGACGTCTCACACCAGTTCGCTAGGCTTCAGGGAGTTGTAGTCTATCTATAGCGCCGCTACACACCATCCCCCCCCCACCAGAATCAGCACTCACCTGGTAGTTTTTTGGGAGGTCAATCCCTGCGTCGGACTGCTGGCTGTTGAATAGGGGCAATTTTGTCAACGTGGGCAGGTTTGAGCCTGTTAATTGTGAATGACAGAGGCTGATTGATAATGTCCAAGATGCAGGTTGACCTCGTTTGTCTTATCACCCTGTATGGTCCCTCGTATGGCACCTGCACGGGCTGTCCACGAGTTCCTCTATGTTTGAACACTTATTCACAGTCCTTCAGTTCATGTGGTACAAAAGAAACATGTTTGTCATGTGGTGATGGTGGTACAGGGGATAATTTGCCTATGGTGTCCCTTAGTCTGCTCAGCAGCTCTTTGGGATCTTCACCTTTACTGGATGGAATGAATTCCACCAAAGGCACGTCTATACAAGCTCTGCAGACGAAGTGGGAAGATGCTCTTTTGGAGTTGTCCTAATGCCGAGCAACACCCATGGTAATGCATCTGCCCAGTTGGGACTGTCCAAATGGGCCATTAAGGCTGAGCTAAGGTGATGATGGAATCATTCAACCATCCCGTTGGACTGCAGTTGATAGGCGTTTGTATGATGAAGCCTAGAACCAAGCAGCTAAGATAAGGCCGTCCATAATGATGATGTAAGTGGAGCTCCTTCTGTCAGAAGTGATGTGCACTGGTAGGTCGAAGCAAGCCACCCAGGAATTAGGCATGCTCGTGCACAAGAGTCCGTAAAGGTATCTGCCATGGGGACTGCCTCAGGCCATCTTGTAAACCTATCGATCACCGTGAAGAGATAGCAGTAGCCTCGTGAAACTAGAATTGGTCCCACAATTTCCACGTGGACATAGTCAAAGTAGCGAGTTACTGGTGGGAAAGGTTGTAGCGGTGCTTTTCTATGCCAATGGATTTTGACTTTTTGACAAGCTATACAAGATCTGGCCATTTGTGTGACGTCTTTCTTCAGACCGTGCCAAACAAATCTGTCTGAAATCGGATGGATGAGAAAGACCACAGACAGAATCAAAAATGCGACATTTCCACAAAGCTGGAACCACTGGCCATGACTGTCCTGTTGACACATCCTGATGCTGTCGGCATTGATTTGCACATCCTTCCATTGTGGGTTGGTTATTGAGGTGTGATACGACCCTATCTCACTGTCTTGTGCTTGGGCAGCGGCGAGAGCAATGTAGTCAATACCTGGTCCATCACTGATACCTCGAGCACAGCTGAGAGGGAAAGTGCATCAGCCATTACATTGTCTTTTCCAGAAATGTGCATTATTCTGGTAGAGAATTTGGAAATGAAGGAACTGCTGCTGTTGTCAACCTCACCAGGGCTCTGACACCTTTGAAAACACGAAGGTCAAGGGTTTACTATCTGTGAACATGGTGAAGCAACTGCCCTCCATAAAGTAACAGAAGTGACAGATGGACAAATATATGGCTAGGAGCCTTTCATCAAAGGAGCTGTATTTTGTCTCGGCCTCATGGAGGTGATGGCTAAAGAATGCCAATGGCTTCCATTGTCCATCGACATACTGCTGCAGAGCGTCCCCTTTGGCCACATCAGATGCATCTGTTGAAAGGGCGGTGGCTGCGTTAAGGACTGGATAACTGAGCATGGTTGCTGGAGCTAATAGTTCCTTTGTCTTTATGACAAAGACTTTCATCTGCCCACTGAAAAGATTTGGCCTGACCAGACAGCAGATTGAACAGAGGCTTCATAACGTGAGCTGCTGCTGGAAAGAACCGACGATTAAAAATTAACCACGTCCAAGAACTCTTGCAGACCTTTGGCAGCGGTTGGTCTGGAATATTCAGTAATGGTGTTGATCTTGGAAGGCGGTGGAACCGCGCCCTTGTTGGTGATTGTCTGACCCAGGAAATCTATGGACTGTTGTCTGAAAACACATTTATCTGGATTGATGGTTAGTCCAAATTCTCACAGACACCTAAGGAGTGTAGGCAGATGTTCCCTGTGCTCTTCTTTTGTTTGGCTGGCGACTAATATGGCGTCTAGATAAATGAAGACATTGGGCATGCCATGCACCTGGTGATATCCACGCACCAAGTCCACATTTGAAAAGATTTTCACTCCATGCAGATTCACTGGAAAAAATCTTGAATATGAGGAATAGGGTGGCGATCCGGTATAGTGGGGTCATTGAGCCGACTACAATCTCCACTAGGTCTCCACCCTCCAGTGCATTTTTGGATTAAATGTAATGGAGACATCCATGGGCTGTCAGATCTGCAAATTATCCCCAGCTCTTCCATTTTGTGGAATTCTTGTTTGGCTAATTGCAGTTTCTCCGGAGGCAAGTGACATGCTTTAGCATGAATGGGAGGAACCCTTGGTAGAAATAAATGGAATTCTTGTTTGGCTAATTGCAGTTTCTCCGGAGGCAAGTGACATGCTTTAGCATGAATGGGAGGACCCTTGGCAGAAATAAGGTGCGTTACTCCATGTTTTGTGGTGGGGGTCGAAAACTGCAATTGTAATTTAGGGAAACTCTTCTACAAGTCTGGAGAACTTGTCAACAGTCTTACACGGGGCTCGAAGGCGTAGCACAGGAACATGCAATTCTGCCAGGCGAATGATTTGAAAGGTGGTACGATCCACCAGCCAACACCCTTTTAAATCCACCATGGATGAATGAGCTCGAAGGAAATCGACCCCGAATAGCGGTCATGACACTGCCACTATAATAAAAGGTCGTGTGTCAATGTTCCCCTCGAACTGAACAATTACTTTCTTGGTTCCATACATGGGTACAGGAACACGATCCTTTATCCAGAACCCTTGGGGGACGGTGTGTTCTGAATTTTAGATTTTTCCAGATTTCGGAAAGCCCACCTAAATTGTGCTGCTGTATCCACCTCCACCCCCTTCCAGTCACCTGGCTGCCTCCCCCAACCGCAATCCCTCGGCCACCTCCCCCACTTGCCGGATTTTGTATCTTGCCGTATACCTGTATGATGGAACTATTGACTGGTATGAGTTGGAGGTTAGGGGTAGGATAATGTGTATCGAAACCGGTTGGTGGAAAAAGATCAACCTCCAATCCAGTGTCCACCAAAGATTTGTGTTGGGATAGCTGATCCCAAACATGTATAGAAGGTTCGGCCAACTGTCGCAGCCGTTAACGATGGTCTACTGGGACATTTCCTGAGAATGCTCAGGGTGGCAGGCACCTACGTACATTGACTCCCCAAAGCCGGTGGTGAAAACACCAGGTGGAAGTATCAACAGGCTGTCTGCCTGACTTCAGAAGTTGCCTCGTTGTGGGGGGGTGGTGCGTTGAGAGTGTTGGCTTGGGAAGTAGTGTCAACAACGGAGCTGCAGGGGACAGATGGTTGTGATGCAGTGACATTGTCTGAAGACCTTTTGGTGTGTTATTTTTGCCAGCCACAGGACATCTGCCTCTGCAGCTACTGCCCTGAGGTCTTTGAAAAAACTCTGCGGTAATAAGAATCAAATGTCTTCTGGCATTCTCTTTGGGAAGAGCTGTTTGAATAATGTAACTGGCCATTAGTTGGATGCCAGGCACAGCACGTCGTCCATTAGTTCAGACGGGGAGCGGTCACCAAATTCCTCCATGTGTAACAATCTGACAGCCATTTCTCTGTGGGACGTGCCGTAAATTTGCAGCAGGAGCGCATTTAGAGTGTGCTCTCCAGGCTCCAGTGGATCATGCAGGATGTCACTGACTCGCTTGGTAGTGGCTTGGTCCAAAGCACTGATGAGGTGATAGTAGCAAGTTGTGTCCACCTCCATCTTCCTGAGGTGAAATGTGCCTCATGACGTTATGACATCTCATGCCAGTTTGCTAGACTTCTAGTTGTGGTCTATTAGTAGCGTTATGGAGTTATGAAACTGTGCACATTACGAGTCAATGAGGTAAGTCAATGAGGTACGATTAAACAGTGGTTTTCAAACTTTTTCTTTCCACTCACGTACCACCTTAAGCAATCCCTTTATGATTTATCCTGAAAATACGTCCAACAATATCTGACAAAATTAAGTCTGAACGGGAAAGCGAACTTCAGATACGTTTACCTACAGAGACATTGGAGAAAATTCTCCAATGAGTCATCACTTCAATATGTGCTCATCACTCTCTGATACAGTTTAAGGTGGTCCACAGGGCCTGTATGTCCAAGGATAAGACAGGCTGTTTTTTTTTTTTAAACCCTATCTGTGACAGATGTCATTCTGAGGTGGCTTCCCTGACACAGATGTCTTAGTCCTGGCCTTCTCTGAAAATCATACTGGAAAGAAATTTTGGAGATTATTTCTGCAGCTTTGGTCACTGACCTACAGTCTCATCCCATGACTGCACTCTGTGGACGACCAGTTTTGGACTCTTCTCTGGTCATGCGATTGCATGGGTGACTATAATAGCCAAGAGATCCACTCTATCCAAATGGAAAGGCCCTAAATCATCTCCTACGTTTCAATGGTTTTCCCAAACGATACCATGTTTCACTTTAGGGAGAAATTAGAGGTGGTGCTATTGGCCCTTTAGTTAAATTGGAAGAAACATGGAGACTATTGACTCAACATCGGATGCAAATTGATCCTTTCCAAATCCTCTTGACTTTTATTTGTGTGTAGTGGAGCGGAGTTAATGACACAATAAGTGTTTAACCGGTGAAATAGGGAAGCCCAACTTTTTTGTTTTGGTTCTTAGTTTGGAGGGGGGGGTTATTTTTGTAATAAAATTGGATTCCTTGTCATGTTTGGCCTTTGAGAGGCTCGGTTTACAAATGTCACTATGTCCTTAGATGTTAACCATTGTTCAGGCGATCCCTTCTGTCTATTAATCTGAAGCTTCCTGAAATGATTGAAAAAGAAAGTAATCCCTTTCTATTCACAGAGCACATGGCATAGGGATTGCTTGAGGTGGATTATGAGTTTGAGGGGTGGGACAATTTGAAAACTACTGATGTAGATGGTCATGTCACTCATCGGAGTCAGGGGGGGAGGGGTTGGTGGTTGACTCAACCTGCTCCCCCCCCACCCCCAGGCCTGCCTGGCATGGAGGGTGGGCTAGACACCTTGCAGGATGAAAAGCAAGACCTGCCAAAGGGCGGACAAACCCTCTCGTCGGGGTCAGCGGCCGCTTAGCCAACACATGCCGTGAAGCGTGGAAGGGGCAACACTTACATCGAAGCTCCCTCTAAACTACTCCCCCTTCCAGCTTAAAATTATGACCTCTCGTATTTATCTCCCCCCACTCTGAGTGGAAAAACTCTACTCACATCGACTCAGTCTATACCCCTCATAACCTCAATCAAATCTCCCCTCATTCTTCTTCGCTCCAGGGAATAAAGCCCGAATCTGTTTAACCTTTCCCTGTAAATCAGTTCCTGAAGACCTGGCAACATCCCAGTAAATCTTCTCTGCATTCTTTCTATCTTATTGATATCCTTCCTGTTGTTAGGTACCCAGAACTGCACACAATGCTCCAAATTTTCCCTCACCAATATCATACAACTTAAACATGACTCAATCCCAACTCCTGTACTCAATACTTTGATTTATAAAGGTGAAGATGCCAAAAGCTCTCTTTACAACCCTGTCCACCCATGATGCCACTTTCAGGGAACAACGTATCTGTATTCCCAGATTTCCCTGGTCCTCGCACTTGTCTGCATTAAACTCTATTGGCCATTTTTCAGCTCATTTTCCCAGCTGGTCCAAATCCCTCTGCAAACTTCAAAAGCCTGCACTGTCCACAACGCTTCCAATCTTTTGGTCATTAGCAAATTTGCTGATCCAATTTATCACATTGATATCAATGACAAACAACAATGGTCCCAGCACCGATCCCTGAGGCACACCACAAGGTCAAATCGTCCACCACTACTCTCTAGCTTCTCCTGTCTGGCCATTGTCGAATTCAGTTCACCATGAATACTGAGCATCTGAATCTTCCTGAGAAACCTCCCATGTGGGACCTTGTCGAAGGCTTTACTAAAGTCCGTGTAGACCACATCCAGAGCTTTCCCTTCATCTACCTTCTTGGTAATCTCCTTGAAAAACTAACTCTACAAGATTGGTTAAACACAGCTAACCGTGCACAACGCCACATTGAGTGTCCTTAATCAGGCCTAGGCTGTCCAACTATCCTATCTCTCAGAATTCCTAATAATTTACCTACTAATGATGTCAGGCTCACCAGCTTACAATTACCTGGTTTACTTATGGAGCCCTTTTTAAACAACATGAGCTACCCTCCAATACTCTGGCATCTCACCCATGGCTAAGGAAATTTTGAATAGATCTGCTAGGGCCCCTGAAATTTCTACACTCATCTCCCTCAAGGTCCAAGGGAATATCATATCCAGCCCGGGTGACTTACCTACCTATCTGTAATCACCTTCCACTTCCCTGGGTACTCACATCCGACACATTGCCTGTCCCCATCAGGAGTGTGAGGTAAGATTCCTTCCTTCCCAGGGTGGGTTAGTCCATGTACTCTGCATTCGACACGTCATCTGGTCTGCGTCCACAGGGTCACCCTGCTACCCCAGGGTGCCGGACACCCGACCAGACCCCCTCCCCACTGTGAGCCGGACCCCTGACTCTTGTTTCCCAACCCCCCTACAGGGTATGCGCGGATCGTGCTGGCACTCATTGCCCTGTGGTTGATGCCCACCTCACCACTGGCTGCCATTAGCTGTTACCTAAGCAGCTGTCTCCTCGACTCCTTCGATGGATATGCGGCCCGTCTCATGAACCAGTGTAAGTGTGAACCCCGACCTCTTAAGCCCCTGGATTCCCTCCCCCCACCGATCTCCTGACTCCCCAGACCTTCTCCCACCCCCACAACCTCTGGGCTCTCCCAACCTCACCCTCCCCAGACCCACCATCCTCACTCTCCCCAGACCCCTCAACCTTCACCCTCCCCAGACCCACCATCCTCACTCTCCCCAGACCCCTCAACCTCCGCTCTCCCCAGACCCCTCAACCTCCACTCTCCTCAGACCCCTCAACCTCTGCTCTCCCCCTGCCCCTGACATCTGGGCCCACCCGGCCTCTGCTCTCCCCGGGACCCACCTGACCTCCGTGTTCCCAGATGCCCAAACCCCTTGCGCTCACTGGCCCCCCGACCTCCGCTCGCCCCGAAGTCCGGACCCTCTACGCTCACCGGACACTGATCCACAAATCCTTTGGCCATCAGACTCACTGATCCACTGCCTCCCTCAATCCCCAAACTCCCATTGAGCCCCAATCTCCCTCCTCCCTAATCTCCCTCCTCCCCAATCTCTGACCCCCCTCCCCCAGACCAGCCACACTGATCGCTGACCTCTGAACTCCCTGAAAACTTGTCAATGCTCTTCGCTGAAGCGTGCAGAGGGTCAATGACTCTCCCACCTACCCTTGCCCTCTTCCCTCCCTCCCACCACAGGCAGTACATTGGGGGTCATGTTGGACATGTTGACGGACCGCTGCACCACCCTGTGCCTCATGGTGACCCTGGCCGTCTTCTACCCCTCCCTCGCCTTCCTGTTCCAGGTCAGCATGGCCCTTGATGTCTCGAGCCACTGGATGCACATGCACAGGTGAGGGGGGTGGGGAGGTGGAGGCTGTAGAGGGGAGGAGGGAAGGGGAAAGGGAAGAGGAAGGGAAAGGGAGAGTGTGAATGAGGAAGAAAGGAGAGACTGAGAAGAGAAGGGACAGGGTGAAGGAGAGGAGGGGTAGGGGAAGTGGAGTGGGAAGAGCAGTAGGGAGGGGGAAGAGATGGACAGGGGAGGAGGGATAAGGGAGGGAAGATGGGGTGGGGGAGAAGGAGTGGGAGGAGATGGGTTGATGGTGGGGTGGGAGTGGGGAGGAGGTAGGGGGCAAGGGAAGAAGAGACACTTGAATAGAGGAGACAAGGGAGGAGGGAGAGGTGGAGTCAGGGATAATGAGGAGAGAGACTGGGTGAGGGTATTTCAGGTCCTCAACATCAGCACGGTGGGTTGAGATGGGCCTGGGGGGGGGGGGTGGGGGGGACGGGACATAGAACACAAGGATTGACCTCAGATTCTCCCCCTATCCCCTGCAGTGTGACACTCGGAGGTTCGAGGAGTCACAAGCTGATCGACCTCAGTGGGAATCGAATCCTTCGTCATTACTACAGTAACAAGGTGGGGGCCAAATCCCATACCCTCTGCCCCCAATTCCCAATACCACCACTGTCTCTGTAACCCCCTCCAGCCTAACAACCTTCCCAGTCTCTGCAAAACCCTGCAGACCCCTACAACCCTCCCTGTCTCTGTAACCCCCCCTACACCCCTCCCTGACTCTGCAACCCCCTCTGCTCCCCTACACCCCTCCCTGTCTCTGTAACACTCTCTGGTCACCTACACCTTTCCCTGTCTCTGCAACACTCTCTGGTCCCCTTCACCCCTCCCTGACTCTGTAACCCCCCTACACCCCTCCCTGATTCTATAACCCTCCCCGGTCTTGGGGAAACTTATACCTCTCATTTTGTTCGTTTTAGATTGGTCACAGTGTTTGAGCTACCGAAAGAAAATAAGCACACACACTGAGAGCAGTTCAGTTTATACAAGGCTTTATTACTAAATCTAAAGCTGAATTCACACTACAATATGCAAGCCCTTCCCACTTATACTTATCATTGCCTGGACTGGTCCCAACTGCCGAAGCGAGGCAACGTCTGCACACTTGTAGTAGGTTGTCAGGTCGCCGGTAGCAGCTTCTCTATCTCCCTCAACTGGGATGTTAATCTTCTTGCTGAGAGATATTGCCACCTCTTGGAGAGTCTCAAACTTCAGCAGTGGGGGGAGGAGTCACGTGATGGAGTAGTGGCCGGACGGTGAACTCCAGCCCTCTCCAGAAAAGTCGGGAAAAACAAGAGAAAATACAAAGGCACAGAAATACAAGTTAAAGAAAAGTGAGTATAAAGGTGGAAAGAAGATGGAGACAAAAGGAGAAAAATCAAAATCAACGGAAAGAAGAGAGGAAGAGAAGACAACGGAGGAAAAAAGTGAAGGCCTTACCTGTCCGAAGAGGCCCGCTGTGGAGAGAGGAGCCCACTACCTCAGGTCGGTGGAAAAAGAACTACATCAATGGCTCACAGAGCCGAGTAAAAGTGCGCAACCGCGCATGCGTGACTCCTCGCGCATGCGCGATGCGCATGAAAAAAAACACACCGACGGGAGGGGGGACCAGCTGGGGAATCGATCTCCACAGCCGGCAACGACAGCTGCAGAACACCTGCAGCAAGAAGAGACCACAGAAGACAATAGAAACAAGAAAGAAGAGGAGGAAAGGGCATCAAAGAAACAACAGATGGCCAACCCAGAGGAAGAAGAAGAGGAAGAATACAGTGAAATAGATAAAAGGAAAGGCAAGGTAAAGGATATACTTGCTCTTGTTAGAGGATACATGGAGTCATTTAAAGAATGGCAAACACAGGAATTCAATGATTTAAGAAGAAGAATAAACAACACAAAAGAAAATAAATAAAATGGATATGACCTTAACAGAAATGGGGAAAAAAATGGACAAGAAGGAAGAATGGGCAATAGCAGCAGAAATGGAGGTAGAAGACTTAAAAAAGAAATTGGAGGAATCTAATAAAAAAACTAAAGAGACACAAGAATTACTAGCCCAAAAAATAGATATAATGGAAAATTATAACAGAAGAAATAACATAAAGATAGTGGGCCTTAAGGAAGATGAAGAAGGCAAGAATATGAGGGAGTTTATAAAAGAATGGATCCCTAAGGCCCTAGGATGTCCAGAACTACAGCAAGAAATGGAAATAGAAAGGGCACATAGAGCATTGGCCCCTAAACCACAACCACAACAAAAACCAAGATCTATTGTAGTAAAATTCCTAAGATATACTACAAGAGAAAAGGTACTGGAGAAGACAATGGAAAAAGTAAGAGAGGGCAACAAACCACTGGAGTATAAAGGGCAAAAAATCTTCATTTATCCAGATATAAGCTTCGAACTCCTAAAGAAGAGAAAAGAGTTCAATACAGCAAAAGCGATTTTATGGAAGAAAGGATATAAATTTACACTGAAGCATCCTGCGGTATTGAAAATATTTATTCCAGGACAACAAAACAGACTGTTCTCGGATCCAGAAGAAGCACGAAAATTTGCAGAACAATTACAAAAATAGACTGAGGGATGAAGACGGGTAATGAGAGTAAAAATGATCACGATTGATATGTATGTGGGTAAAGACAAAAATAGACTGAGGGATGAAGACGGGTAATGAGGGTAAAAATGACCACGATTGATATGTATGCGGGTAAAGAGGTATAAGAGTGAATAGAGACAATGGGCATACGTGAAAGTATCTGTAATTAGAGGAAAACATAGATAGTATAGACAAGAATTAATAAGGGAAGGTAATGGAATAGAGAGAATAAGGAGGGAATTAAAAGAGTGACCTTTGTGACATATGAAAAGTGAAATCTTTTCTGGGGGTGCTGGGTGGGGGAAAAGAGCGGTCACTGCAAAATCAGTTGACGCTTGCGAGTGGATTCGCAAATCCAAATGGAGAGGGGAGATGTGGTTGTCCGACAAGGGATAAAGGACAACTCAGGAGGGGAAGGGGAGATTGGGGATAAAGAAGATAGAAATAGGAGAATAAGGAAAATGTTGGATGTTGTAGGAATGTTGTCTGGTAAAGAGTTGAAAATAAGAAAACAGAAATGGAAAAGGAGGAAAGCTAATGATGGAAAAACGGAAAGAGAAGATAAACAAAATATAAAATGGCTAGGCTGAACTATATGACTTTAAATATTAATGGAATACATAACCAAATTAAAAGGAAGAAACTACTAAATTTACTGAAAAAGGAAAAAATAGATATAGCATTTGTCCAAGAAACACACTTAACTGAATTGGAGCACAAGAAATTAAAGAGAGATTGGGTAGGACATGTAACAGCAGCATCGTATAATTCAAAAGCAAGAGGAGTGGCTATATTAATTAGCAAAAATGTGCCATTTAAAATAGAAGAGGAAATAATAGATCCAGCAGGGAGATATGTTATGATAAAATGTCAGATATATTCGGAGCTTTGGAATCTACTTAATATATATTCACCTAACGAAGAAGATCAAAAGTTTATGCAAGATATCTTTTTGAAGGTAGCTAATACGCAAGGGAACATACTAATAGGAGGGGATTTCAATCTGAATTTGGATCCAAATATGGATAAAACGGGGAAAAAAATTAACAGGAAGAACAAAGTAACCAAATTTATAATTAAATCAATGCAAGAAATGAAACTTGTGGACATATGGAGGAAACAAAACCCAAAAGAAAAGGAATACTCATACTACTCGACTAGACATAAAACATACTCAAGAATAGACCTATTTTTGTTATCAGCTAGTATGCAGGATAGAGTAAGAAAAACAGAAAGAATATAAAGCGAGAATGCTATCGGACCATTCACCCTTAATACTGACAGTAAAGCTAGAGGACATCCCTCCAAGAATGTATAGATGGAGATTAAACCCCATGCTACTTAAAAGACAGGATTTTAGAGAATTTATTGAAAAATAATTAAAAATGTACTTTGAAGTAAATATGGAATCAGTGGAAGATAAGTTTATAGTATGGGACGCAATGAAAGCATTCATTAGAGGACAAATAATAAGTTATGCAACTAAGATGAAGAAGGACTATAATCAGGAAAAAGAGCAGTTGGAAAGGGAAATAATAAACATAGAAAAAAAATTAGCAATAAAAGAAGATACAACCAAAAGAAGAGAATTGGCGGATAAAAAAATAAAATATGAAACATTACAAACATAGAAGGTGGAGAAGAATATAATGAAGACAAAACAGAAATATTATGAACTAGGTGAAAAAACACACAAAATCTTAGCATGGCAGCTTAAGACAGAGCAAACTAAGAAAATGGTATTGGCAACAAGGAAAAAAAACAAACAAATTACATATAATCCAAAAGAAATTAAGGAAAACTTCAGAGAATTCTATGAACAATTATACCGAACTGAAAACGAAGGGAAAGAAGGGAAAATAGATGAATTTTTGACTAAAATTGAACTACCAAAACTACAAATAGAGGAACAAAATAAATTAACAGAACCATTTGGAACAGTAGAAATACAAGAGATAATAAAAAATTTACCAAATAATAAGACACCAGGAGAGGATGGACTCCCAATAGAATTCTACAAAACATTTAAAGATCTAATAATACCGCCCCTCCTGGATGTAATCAACCAGATTGATGAGACACAAAACTTACCAGATTCATGTAAAACAGCAATAATTACAGTGATACTAAAACAAGGGAAAGATCCACTCTCACCAGCGTCATATAGACCAATATCTCTGCTAAACACAGATTATAAGATAATAGCTAAACTATTAGCAAACAGATTAGCAGAACAGGTACCGAAAATGGTAAATTTAGATCAAACTGGATTTATCAAAAAAAGACGCACAACAGACAATATTTGTAAATTTATTAACTTAATTCATGCAGTAGAAAGAAATAAAGCACCGGCAGTAGCAGTTGCTTTAGACGCAGAGAAGGCCTTCGACAGATTAGAATGGAATTACTTGTTCAAAGTATTGCAAAAATTCAGTTTACCGGAGAAGTATATTAATTGGATTAAAGCATTATATAAGGGACCGTTAGCGAAAGTGACAGTAAATGGACATGTATCAAAGCAATTTAACTTAAGCAGGTCAACGCGGCAGGGATGCCCACTATCACCATTATTGTTTGCGCTAGCTATAGAACCACTAGCAGAATCGATAAGAATAGATAATAATATAAAAGGAATAAAAATAAAAGACAGGGAATATAAAATCAGTCTATTTGCGGATGATGTGATAGTGTACTTAACAGAACCAGAACTATCAATAAAAGAACTATATAAGAAATTGAAGGAATATGGAGAAGTGTCGGGATACAAGATAAACGTAAATAAAAGTGAAGCAATGCCTATGAATAACGCGGATTTCTCAAAATTTAAGGAGGAATCCCCATTCAGATGGCAAATGCAGGCAATAAGATACCGAGGTGTGCAAATAAACAAAAATCTAGGCCAATTATATAAACTCAATTACAATCCACTAATGAAAAAATTACAGGACGATTTAGAGCATTGGAAAGAGCTACCACTAACACTGATAGGAAGGATAAACTGTATTAAAATGAACATTTTTCCAAGGATACTATACTTATTTCAGGCATTGCCAATACAACTGACAGAAAAATTCTTCAAAGAGTTAAAGAAAATAATAAGGAGATTTTTATGGAGAGGGGGGAAACCGAGGATAGCACTAGATAAATTAACAGAATGGTATAAACAAGGAGGCTTACAATTGCCAAACTTCAAAAATTATTATAGAGCCGCACAATTAAGGTACCTATCAGATTTTTATCAAACAAGGGAAAAACCAGACTGGACGAGACTAGAATTAGATAAAATAGGGGAAAAGATACCTGAACACATATTATATAAATGGGACGAAAAATTGGTACAACATAGAACTTCTCCAGTATTACACCATCTCCTCAATATATGGAAGAAGATTCATGTAGAAAGAAATAAAACAAATTATCAAATACCAATACTAATATTGACGCAAAATAAGCTACTCCCTTTTACAATAGACAACCTTTCCTTTAGAAAATGGGAAAAAAAAGGGATTAAAAGAATAGAAAATTGTTTTTCAGGAAGTAGATTCTTATCCTTTGAACAAATGAGAGATAAGTACAATATAACTGGAGATACAGCGCTGGCATATTACCAACTGAGATCCTACTTGAAAGATAAATTAGGAAGCAATTTGAGTTTACCAGAGAAAAGTAACCTTGAATATGTGATTACAGATACAATGTTAATCAAAAGATTTATAACAAATATGTATATTAAACTGCAAGAAAAGGAGAATGAGGAAACAAATGGTAAAACTAAACAAAAATGGGAACAAGATTTAAATATAAAGATAAAAAAGGAAACATGGGAGAAATTATGTTCTGGAACGATGAGAAATACAATAAATACGAGACTGCGTATGATACAATATAATTGGTTACACAGACTATACACTACACCGCAAAAGTTAAATAAATGGGACCCAACAGTATCTGATAGATGTTTTCGATGTAAAAAAGAAAGGGGAACAACAATTCATGCAATCTGGACATGTGAGAGAGTAGAAAAATTTTGGGATGATCTCAATCAGATATTAAATGAAATAACAGAAAACAATATACCAAAGAATCCAGAGATCTTTCTCCTAAGTAACATAAAAAATAAAGAATTTGGAATTGACTTGGAAGATGCACAAAAAAGATTTGTTAAGATAGCCCTAGCTGTAGCAAAAAAATGTATTATGTCAACCTGGAAATTGGAAGATAATTTGAAAATACAACAATGGTATATAGAAATGAATAAATGTATTCCATTAGAAAAAATAACATATAGTTTAAGAAATAATATTGAAATATTCGAACAAGTATGGGAGCCTTACATTAAATACAATAGCGAAAACCTACCGGGAACAAACATTACCTAAGTTGATGGAAGGAGAAGAAAAGAAAAGAATGGACTCATTAGAATTTCTGGTGTATTTTTGTTGAATGACAACATTGTCTGACTGAATTAATGCAACCTAGATTGTATACCTAAAATGGATGAGAGGGGGGGGGGGTGGGGGGGTGGCTTGGGAGGAGGGAGGGGGGGGTGGCTTGGGAGGAGGGAGGGGGGGGAGAAAAAGTCACTGTAAATGTGTGAAAAAGAAAAAGTGTATATCATGGCTATTGTGATTTATGGTGTGAAAAATAAAAAATTAAAAAAAAACCTTCAGCAGTGGGACCATGGCTTATATTACCCAAAAGTTTACTTCAGATCTAATCTCTTTGAACAAATGATTTAATTATCTTTAAGGTCTCCTGACAGTCTGCGACCAAAAAAAGACAACTACATTTCTTGACCTCATGGTGGAAGTTGGATAATATCTACTGATTCATTTGCATCCCTGGGCCCCATAGTGTAAATTTAGATAATGTATTCCAGTTCAACTGCATCCTGGGCCCTATAGTGGAATTGAGATTATGTCTTCTGATGCAACTGCATCCCTTCTTTCATAAGCTAGTCTAAATCCTCCATTACAACCCCTCCCGAACTCTGTAACCCTCCCCAGTCCCCAACACCCCTCCCTGTCTCTGTGACTCTCCCTTGTCCCCTACACACCTCCCAGTCTCTGTAACCCCCTCCGGTCCCCTACACCCCTCCCTGGTCCCCAACACCCCTCCCTGTCTCTGTAACCCTCCCTGGTCCCCAACATCCCTCCCTGTCTCTGTAACCCTCCCTGGTCCCCAACACCCCTCACTGTCTCTGTAACCCTCCCTGGTCCCCAACACCCCTCCCTGTCTCTGTAACCCTCCCTGGTCCCCAACACCCCTCCCTGTCTCTGTAACCCTCCCTGGTCCCCAACATCCCTCCCTGTCTCTGTAACCCCCATTGGTCCCCAACACCCCTCCCGGTCTCTGTAACCCCCTTCGGTCCCCTACACCCCTCCTGGTCTCTGTAACCCCCATTGGTCCCCAACACCCCTCCCGGTCTCTGTAAGCCCCTCCGGTCCCCTACACCCCTCCTGGTCTCTGTAACCCCCTCCGGTCCCCTACACCCCTCCCGGTCTCTGTAACCCCCATTGGTCCCCTACACCCCTAACTATCTCTGTAACCCCTTCCAGTCCTCTGCTGATGAGTGAAATCTCTCTGCTTTTCCCACGCAGATGGTTCTGTTTCTAATGTGCACTGGGAACGAGCTATTTTATGCCTCTCTCTACGTTCTGCATTTCACGGAGGGTCCAAGGGGTGAGTTATTCCTCCCTTGAATGTTTGCCAGACCCTTCAGGAGCACCCCCTCGTTCATAAGACATAGAAGCAGAAGTCGGCCAATCGAGTCCGCTCCGCCATTTTAATCATGACCCACTCCCACGGCTGACAACCATTCTTCATATTCAGCTGTACATCGCTACAGCATAGGAAACCAGGCCATTTGGACCCTCTAGTCTGTGTCAACCATAATCACCCTAGTCTCTACTGACCTGCTCCCCCACGTACCTGTCCAATTTATTCTTAAAACACACGATCGAGGCTGCGTTCACCAAGTCAGATGGCAGCTTGTTCCACACTCCCACCACCTTCTGAGTGAAGAACTCCCCCCAACCCCACTAATGTTCCCCCTAAACCTTTCCCCTTTCAGCTTAAAACTATGATGTCTCATACTTATCTCCCCTTATCTAAGTGGGAAAACCCTACTTGCACTGACTGTCTGTACCCCTCATAATCTTGTAAACCTCGATCAAATCTCCCATCGTTCTTCTACGCTCCAGGGAATAAAGTCCCAACCTGTTTAACATTTCCTTGTTACTGAGCTCCTGAAGTCAGGGCAACATCCCAATAAATCTTCTCTGCATCTTTCCATCTTATTGCTATATTCCAGAATTGCACATAATACTCAAAATTTGGCTTCACCAATGTTTTAACCAGCTCCTGACTTATAAAGGCCAATGTGCCAAAATCTCTCTTTACAACCTTATCGACCTGTGACGCCACTTTCAGGGAATTATGTCTCTGTATTCCCAGATCCCTTTGTTCTACTCCACTCCTCAGTGCCCTACCATTTACTGTGTACATCTGACCTTGGTTTTCCCTTTCAAATTGTGCTTGTCTGCATTAAATTCCATCGGCCATTTTTCAGCCCATTTTCTCAGCTGGTCCAGATCCCTCCACAAACTTTGAAAACCTTCCTCGCTGTCCACACTGCCACCAATCCCAGTGTCGTCTGCAAACTTGCTGATCCAATTCACCGCGTTATCATCCATATCGTTGATCTACACCTTTCCTTCTTGGTCTTGGTGCCCTTCCAGTAAATCATCCCCAAACCCTCTCCAACACCAGCCCATCTTTTCTCAAGTACGGCGCCCAAAACTGTACCCCGCGCTCCAACGGAGGTCTCCCCAGGAGGGCTTTATAGAATCTCAACATCACATCCCTGCTCTTGTATGCTATCCCTCCAGAAACAAACGCCAACCTTCTTCACCACCGAGGTGGCCAACTTTCAAGATGTCTGGCACAAGGACCCCTGAGTCCCTCGGCACCTGGGAATTTTGAATTTTCTCTCCATCTAAATCATCATCTGCCAGTCTGTTCCTCCGACCAAGGTGCTTGACTGGACACTTCCCGACATGGTGTTTCACCTGCCACCTCTTTGCCTGCTCTCCTGATCTGGCCAAGTCTCTCTGCAGCCTCTCCTGGTCCTCAGCACCACTGATTTTTGGCATCTTATGCAAATTTAGGCATATTCCCTGCTCCGAATCATTGATACACAATAATTCCTCTCCTCTCCCTAATGCCCCTTGCCATCAGGAGGTGCAGATTCCCAAGGGGACCAATATCTCCAGGGTCAAAGACATCGTTTCCCTCCCTCCCCTCAACCACCCTCCCAACATCTCTTACTCTCGAAAACACCCAAAAAATTATTTAACAACTCCTCCCCCACCCCCACCACACCAAGCCCCCGAATCTCTGGGAAACCCCAAGGAAAATGTCACTGAAGCCCCCCCCCACCCAGTGAGACCACAGAACCGCAGAACATTAGATGACAGAAAACATGCCCTTCGGCCCTTCGAATCTGTGCTGAACTATGATTCTTTCCTGTCCCACTGGGCTGCCCAGTTCATAACCCTCTGTACCCCTCCCATCCACATGCCCATCCTCTGCAATGTTAAAATCGAGCTCATATTCACCCCTTCAGCTTGTTCTCCACCCCCCCCCCCCACACTGCTCTCTGTGTGAAGAAGTTCCCCTTTAAATTTTTCCTCTGGTTTGTGTCTCACCCCCCCCCCCAGTGGGAAAAGCTAACCTACATTTACTCTAACCCCCTCATCATATTAAACACCTCAATCGAATCTCCTCTCATTCTTCTACACTTCAGGGATTAAAGGCTGAACCTGTTTAACCTTTCCCTGTAAGTCAGTTCCTGAAGTCCGGGCAACATCCGAGTAAATATTCTCTGCATCTTTTTATCTTATTGAGATCTTTCCAAAACTGTACACAATGCTCCAAATGTGGCCTCACCAAAGTCTTGTACAATTTTATCATAACATCCCAACTCCTGTACTCAATACTTTGATTTATGTGCCAAAAGCTCTCTTTACAACCCTGTCCACCTGTGACTCCACTTTGAGGGAATTATGTCTCTGTATCCCCAGACTGTTCACTTTGGACGTCCAACCTTGGTTTGTATAATACCTCACACTTGTCTGTATTAAATTCCATTTTCCATTTTTCCCTCTTCTACACCCACCCTCCCCCACCTCTTCCCACCCACTATCCCCCCCCCACCAGCAGTGCCTGGTTTGGATGTCGGAATGTTCCGTTTCTCCCTGTGGCTGTCCACCCCGGTCTGGTTGGCCAAGTCGCTGGTGAGCCTGGTCCAGCTTGGCGCTGCTGCACATAACCTGGGCTCTCTGGACCAATGCCAGCGGGCAGGAGTCCTCATGCCGGGGGTGAAGGGGGAATGAGCGAGGGGGGAAGGGAGAGAGAGCGCGAGGGGGAGGGCGAGAGCGCGCGAGAGGGGGAGAGTAGTGGTGGGTGGGAAACGCGAGAGGGCGCGCTCGAGGGGGAGTGGAAGAGAGCGAGGGGGAGAGCGTGCGAGATGGCGGAAAGAGAACGCGAGAGGAAGAGTGCACGAGGGAAAGAGCGTGCGAGGGGGAGGGTGCACGAGAGGATGGAACGTGCGAGATGGCAGAAAGAGGAGGCGTGCGAGGGGGAGATAGCGTGGGAGGAGAGGGAGCATGCGAGATGGTGGAGAAAACGCAAGAGGGAGCGCATGATACGGGGAGAGATCGCGCGAGAGGAGGGAGGGGGAGAAGGAAGAGAGGGGAGCGGAGCGAGTGCATGGAGGGGAGGGGGAGGAGGAGGGGGAGGAGGGGGAGGGAAGAGGTGAGCAGGGAGAGAAAATATGGAGGGGGGGCGCAAACTATCTCCCTCGACCTGTGAGACTGGGAGGTTGACGTTGGGGAACTGGTGGAGAGGGGTTGTGGATCGAAAGGGGGAGGGGAGATGGCGTATCTTGCGATTGAAATCCCCTTCACCCACTTTGGATGTGGAGATTCCTGGGAAAATAAATCAGCCACCATCACCTTGATCTGTGTTGTGGTTTTTCTGGGGGGGGGGGGTAAGAGAAGGGGACGGGGGGAGGGGACGGGGGGAGGGGAGGAGGAGGTGCAAGGGGAGAGGGAGGACGGGAGGGAACGGCCTCAGCTGGTCCCACCGTGACGCAGACTGCGAAAGAATGCTTGGGCGGGGGTGTTTCTCAGCCCCGGTGCACTGTGGGAAGCGCCCCTCGCCATTGTCGGCCAACTCGGGGCCAGGTCCCCGGCCAAAGATGGTCGGAGGAAGCTCCCGGAATTGCAGCTACATTAGTGGGGCTGCCAGGTTTGACCTGCACGAGTCTTGGGTGGTGTCATTGATCTCGCGCTGGGTGGATGGAAGGGCGGGGCCTGAAATCAGACGTCACCAGGCTTGTGCACATCCGGAAGGGCGTCGGGACTGGACGGCGGTGAGTTGGCAAGAGTCCGGTGACACGGAACTCCCCAAACACCCCGGCTGAACGTCTGCTCGTATCCAGACACTGACCCCCACCCACAACTCTACTCACCCACCACTCTCCCCCTTCCCCACCCCTCACAACTCACCCTCTTCACAACACTCCCCCTTCCCCCAATACCCACAACTCTTCCCCACCCACCCACTAGACTCCCCATTCCCCACTTGTCTCCCCTTTCCCTACCCACCCACCACTACTGTACCCCTTCCCCTATCCACCCACCCACCACAACTCTCCTCCTTCCCCACCCACCACAACTCTCCTCCTTCCCCACCCACCACACTCTCCCCCTTCCCCACCCACCACACTCTCCCCCTTCCCCACCCACCACACTCTCCCCCTTCCCCACCCACCACACTCTCCCCCTTCCCCACCCACCACACTCTCCCCCTTCCCCACCCACCACACTCTCCCCCTTCCCCACCCACCACAACACTTCCCCACCCACAACCCTCCCCTTTCCCCACCCACCACAACTCTTCCCCCTTCCCCAACCACCACAACTCTTCCCCCTTCCCCAACCACCACAACTCTTCCCCTTCCCCAACCACCACAACTCTTCCCCCTTCCCCAACCACCACAACTCTTCCCCCTTCCCCAACCACCACAACTCTTCCCCCTTCCCCAACCACCACAACTCTTCCCCCTTCCCCAACCACCACAACTCTTCCCCCTTCCCCAACCACCACAACTCTCCCCCTTCCCCACCCACCATGACTTACCCCCCCCCCCCCGGCTGATTTCCCCCTCCTCCAGAAAAGTGGCTGGTTGCGATAACAGGAAGTTCAGGAGGGGTGGGTGGTGGAGACGAGAAGGTTGAGTTGAATTCACCATTGGCCTGAAGGATGGGGATGTCAGGCAGATGCCAGAGGGGATGGGGTGGGGGCAGGGTAAGGGAGGGGGCAAGGGAGATGAGGGAGGGGGAAAGTGGTGCGGGTGGGCAAGTGGATGTCCCTGATATAAATGGAGTGTTTGAGAAGGGAAGGGAGTGGGAAGGGGAAGTGAGGGGTGGGGTGTAGAGAGAGGGTGATTGAGGAGGGGGGTAGAAAGAGGGAGAGGAGAAGGAATATGGGAAGGGGAGATGGCAGGGAGAGAAACATGGGTGGGAACAAGGGTGAGGGTTACAGAGACAGGGAGGGTGTAGAGGACCTGAGGGTGTGACAGACAGGGAGGGTGTAGAGACACAGCGAAAGGGTGTAGGGGTCTGGAGGGGGTTACAGAGGTGGAGGGGTGTAGGGGACCACATTTTACGGGTCACTGCAACTCCCCAGGTTGTGATTTGCCAGTGAGAGGGATGGAGGATTCGATCATCCGTATCGCTCCCTATCACTACATCCATGTACTGGACCAGAACACGAATGTGGCTCGCATCGAGAATGGTCCGAAAACCTACATCCGGCAAGACAATGAGAGGTAGGGAGTAAGAGGGAGGAAGGGGGGAAAGATGGATGGAGAGAGACGGGGATGGGGAGAGGGGAGATGGGAAGGCGGAAGGAGGAGGAGGGAGAGGTGTGATTTGTGTGGGCAGGATAGGCGAGGGAGGGTGAGAGGAGCAGGGAGATTGGGTGCAAGCAGACGGGGCTAGAGAGAGGGGAGAAGGGGGTAAGCCAGCGGGATAGGGTGGGAGTGATGGGGAATCGAGAGAGTGGGGAGAAAAGCCTGTGATCACTGATTCTCGCCCTCTTCTCCCCCCCCCCCCCCCCCCAGGGTCCTGTTCCCCCCAGAGCAGATGGTGACTATCCCACCCCGTCACTATTGCGTGGTGGTGAACCCGGTTGTCCGTGACCGTGAGGGCGTGCCGGTGTGCGACGGTTTCGGCCAGGCCCGCCTCCGCCACGGCGACCGGGAGGTGCGGCTCTCGCAGGACCCCTTCCCCCTCTACCCCGGCGAGGAGCTGGGGCAGGTGAGTGGGGTGGGAGGGGTCTCCCCCCCCCCTCCCTTTTGAATTTATTTTTGGCAGCAGAGCAAAGGGGATCGAAACTGAAATACTGTCTCCTCTTTCACAATCAGGACTTATGGATGGATTTTGATGCTGAAATGTGAGACGGTATTTTGAAGACTTGTCACGAACAAGTCATGAAATTTGATCTTTTGCAGCAGTATCAAAGAGAAAACATTAACTGTCAAAATAACTGCACAAAGAGTCAGGCAGTATCTGTGGGTCATCGATCATCCAGGAATCTGGTGGCGGAGGGGAAGAAGCCGTCCTTGTGCCGCTGAGTAGTTCGTATTCAGGCTCCTGCACCCTTTCCCCGATGTTAGCAGAGTAAAGAAGGCCTGGCCTGGGTGGTGGAAGATAGAGGCTGCTTTTTTAAGAAACCCCACCCCATGTCAGCGTCCTCGATGGAGTGAAGTCTGGTGCCTGGGGAAGACGTGGTGGGTGGTTTGGAAGGGGGAGAGTTGTGGTGAGTGGTTGTGGAAGGGGGAGAGTTGTGGTGGGTGGTTGTGGAAGGGGCAGAGTTGTGGTGGATGGTTGTGGAAGGGGCAGAGTTGTGGTGGGTGGTTGTGGAAGGGGCAGAGTTGTGGGTGGTTGTGGAAGGGGGAGAGTTGTGGCGGGTGGTTGTGGAAGGGGCAGAGTTGTGGGTGGTTGTGGAAGGGGCAGAGTTGTGGGTGGTTGTGGAAGGGGGAGAGTTGTGGTGGGTGGTTGTGGAAGGGGGAGAGTTGTGGTGGGTGGTTGTGGAAGGGGGAGAGTTGTGATGGGTGGTTGTGGAAGGGGGAGAGTTGTGGTGGGTGGTTGTGGAAGGGGGAGAGTTGTGGTGGGTGGTTGTGGAAGGGGGGAGAGTTGTGGTGGGTGGTTGTGGAAGGGGGAACATCATGGGGGATGGGTGGGGGGTGGAGAAGGGGGAGAGTTGTGGTGGGTGGGGAAGGGGGAGAGTTGATGTTGCGGTTTATTCTTGCCCTGAGAGTTGGCGCCTCCGTACCAAGCAGTGATGCAACCATCCAGAATGCTCTCCACGGTCCACCCGTAGATGTTTACGAGAGTCTTCGGTGACGGGCCTGTGTGTGTGTGTCTATTAATATAAAACTTTGAAACAGTTTCAACTCTGGCCTCCACCCCCCCACCCCCCCCCCCCTTCCACTGCAATGAGTGAATGTGAATCAATACTGAATGGGAAAGAATTCTCCAATCAGTATCACTTCTTCAGTGTGTGCTCGTCACTCTCTGATACAGTTTAAAGTGGTTTGTAGGGCCTGTATGTCTAAGTGGAAGGATCCAAGCCCACCCCCTCGTCTTCAGCGGCTCTCAGCTGTCACGTTTGAGAAAATCCAGAGTCGGACATTTGCCGACGGTTCATTCAGAGTTTCCCTATGGCTTCAGAATCCTAGTTTTGCACTGGATTCTCTCCTTGTTCCTTATGGTGAATTTGGTTTCAACAGGAAGCCCAACTGTATTAGAGGAGTGACCCCCAGGATCGGCACTGTTTGCCATCTCTATTAGTGAGCTGGATGAAGGGATGGTTAACTGGATTAGTGAGCACGTAGATGAATCGAAGATAGGTGGCATGGGGGACAGTGAGGCAGGTTTGCAGAGCTTGCAGAGGGATACAGGCTGTATAGAAGAGTGGGAGTTTAATGCTGAGAAGTGTGAGGTGCTACAATTTGGTTGGACAGATCGGCAAAGGTCAGACACATTAAATGGTAGAGAATTGAGGAGTGCAGTAGAACAAAGGGGATTTAGGAATCCTGGTATTTGGGCCTTCAGAGTATCGAGTTCAAGAGCTGGGATGTGATGGTAAAGTTGTACAAGACATTGATGAGGCCACATTTGGAGCATTGTGTGCAGTTTTGGTCACTGAAACGACAGGAATGGATGTAAACGGTATAGAGAGGAAGTGGAGGAGGTTTACGAGAATGTTGCTGGGGTTTCAGGGTTTGAGTTACAGGGAATGGTTGAGCAGGCTGGGGCTTTATTCCCTGGAGTGTAGAAGAATGAGGGGTAATTTGATCGAGGTGTTTAAAGTGGTGAGGGTGATAGACAGAGTAAATGTGGACAGGCTTTTTCCACTGAGAGCAGGGGAGACTCAAGCCAGTGGACATAGATTGAGATTGAAGGGGGAAACATGAGGGGGAATTTCTTCACTCAGAGGGAGGTGGGAGTGTGGAACGAACTTCTGGCCCAAAGTTGTCGGTGTGGACTCTATTTTAATACTGAAGGAAAAGTTGGGTAGGAATATGGATGAGAGTGGCATAGAAGGGTATGGCTGGGTGTGGAACGAGGTGGGAGGTGGACTAGATGGGCTGAACTGGCCTGTTTTGGTGCTGTAATTGTTTTTAAAATTCTCTTTTATTTCACAAGAGGAAAAGTTGTTTACATCAATTGAAAATGATGCTGAAGAAATTATAATGGGTCACAAGAGATGGCAGAGGAACTAACGAGTATTCTGCATCAGTCTTCACCGAGGAAGACAATAGCAATAGACCTGATAGTCAGAGGTGTCAGGGAATAGAATTAAGTACAGTCAAGATTACCAGAGAGAGAGTGCTTAGTAAGCTAAATGGACTAAAGATAGATAAGTCTCTCGGACCAGATGAGGTGCACTCACGAGTTCTAAAGGAGGTGGCTTTGGAGATTGTGGAGGCATTGGAAATGATTTTCCAAAATCAATAGACTCATGGGTCCAGAAGATTGGAAGGTCACAAACGTAGATCCGCTGTTTTAGAAAGGAGGGAGGCAGAAAAAAGGAAATTATAGGGCTATTAGTTTGACGTCAGTAGTTGGAAAGTTATTGGAATCGATCCTCAAGGATGAGGTTATGAAATACTTCAAAGTGCATGGCATGATGGGTCCAAGCCCGCATGGGTTCACAAAGGGAAGATCCTGCCTGACTAACCTATTGGAATTTTTTTTGAGGACATCTCTGGAAGGATGGATAAGGGAGAGGTTGTGGATTTGGATTTTCCAAAGGCCTTCGATAAGGTGCCTCATAAGCTGCTTCTGAGCTCATGGAATTACAGGAAAGATATTAGATTGGGTGGAGCATTGGCTGATAGGTAGAAAACTAAGGGTGGGAATAAAAGGGTCCTATTCTGATTGGTTTTTGGTGACTAGTGGTGTTCCACAGGGGTCGGTCTTGGAGCCGCTTCTTTTAACAATGTATACTGATGATTTAGAAAACTGGATTGAGCAGTTTTGTGGCCATGTTTGGAGATGACACTAAGATGGATGGAGGAGCAGGATGTGTTGAAGAAACCGACAGATCGCAGAGAGACTTGGACAGTTAGGGAGAGAGGGGCAAAGAACTGGCCGATGAGATACAATGTGGAGAAATGTGCAGTTGGACATTCTGGACGAGGAAATAAACAGGCAGATTATTATTTGGATAGGGAGAAAATTCAAACTTGGAAAGGGTAGAGGGATGTGCAGGATAACCTAAAGGTGAACCACCAGGTTGAATCGGCAGTAAAGAAAGCAAATGCTATGTTGGCGTTCATTTCAAGGGGAATAGTGTAGGGTTTTGGGTTCCTTATCTTAGAAGGGAGGTAATGATGTTGGAGAGAGTCCAGAGAAGATTTACCAGGATGATTCCTGGAATGCAAGGGCTAACGTATGAGGAACTATATTCATTTGAGTCGAGAAGAACAAGAGGGGATCTCATCGAGAGATTTCGAAGAGTGAAAGGATTGGACAGAGTTGATGTGAATAAGATGGGTGGGTGAATCTAGGACTAGAGGGCACGGTCTTAGAATGAGAGGGAACCCATTTAAAACAGATGAGGAGAAATTTCTTTAGCTAGAGGGATTTGTGTAATTCGCGGCCACCTCTGGCCATGGAGGCCCAATCGTCAGGCTTTGGTGGGGGGGGGGGGTGGTGGGGTGAGAGATTGGTTAGTCAGGGAATCGATGGATGTGGGGGCGGGGGAAAGGTCAGAACTTGAAACTGGTAGTGAGAATGGTTTGGCTCAGGGTGGAGCAGGCTTGATGGGCTGAATGGCCTGCACCTGTCTCTTGCCTTGTGAAAATAATATACAAAAGGTCGTCAGGTATCTTCAAATTTCACCATTGAATCAAATATGTTTTTTTTTCCTAACCTGAAACAGGATGGAGTATGAAAAAACCATTGGGGCCGTAAAATGGAGTTTACTGGGCAATTAACTCGGTTGAAGGCCCAGCGGACTGGGCTGTTTGAAAGGGCCGAACCTGGTTAAAATCTATCTGGGTCCAAGCCACACCTTGAGCCAGGGAACCCAGTGGAATCTACCCTGGGGAACCCGGCAGAGCCTACCTTGAGGAACCTGGCGGAGCCTACCTTGAGGAACCTGGCGGAGCCTACCTTGAGGAACCTGGCGGAACCTACCTTGAGGAACCCAGCGAAGTGTACCCAACCCTCCACCGATTTGAAAGGGGAAAACTGCTCAGCCTGTTACTCTGGAACTTGGAACAGAAAGAACATGGGAGGGTGGGGGCAGTTAGCAGAAGATTCCCTGCGGCTTTGGGACATGTCACTCACTGCGTTACCGGGGGGTGGGGCGTTGGTGGCGTGTCCCTGATATGCCATAGACATGTATTATACTAATACTGGAATTTTATTAACAGACTCTCAACCACCACAAAACTGGCCAGTGGGGAAGCATCTCCATCTGTTGTACCAGTCGGGTGGAGCATTCTACAGCCAGAGCCAATAACAGCTCCATACCTGAGAAGGAGTCAGTATAATACACCCCCCATTACATCATCACATTCACCCCCCCATAAAAATAGACCAATTTTAATAAAATACAAAAAAAAGCAAAATCATGGAAGATCAAGGGTTAGAAACAGAATTAAGGAGAACACAGATCAGAGAGAAAACCAAGCTGCAAGCCTGAGGTAATACAGGGCGACTCCACTCACTGATCCTGGCCAAGATTAGAAATGGTCATAACAGAGCCTCTGTGGAGGCTTTGAGATTCATGTTGATCTTTGCAAGGGCATAGATGGAGGAGTCTTCTCTCTAACCGAAGGACTTCTGTTGCCAGGTGTGGAAGGGAGCAGCGAGCGCGAGGAAACATTCCCATGAAGAGGGTATTGCTCCTTGAGTGTTTCTCGTGACGGGGAGGGTAGAGAAGGAGTCAGATCAGTGGAAGGGCTAGCAGGCTGCAGACCAGGGGAGGCTAGATCCCTAAGAGAAAAAGCCATCAGGAAAAATAACATGAGCATACTGCAGATTAGCATGAATTAGTTGAACACAGGTCAGCTTTGCTGCGTCTAACATGTTTTCCTAATAAAACTTTTCTGGGCTTAAATAGCCAAGTCGGCAATGTCGATCCAGTTTTCGATTTTCTAGGGAAAATAAGACGTTGGTGAGGAGTTTGATTGGTAGCTGTACAAAGCAGTGTACAGATAGAGATTAATGCTTCTAGCAGCACACCTTGCCAGTGGCTGGTGGGGACCTTGTGATTTTAGCGCTAGAGTGAGAGCTTTCCAGATTGTACCGTTACTGCATTCCACTTGACCATTACCCCGTGGGTTATAGCTTGTAGTATGACTAGTAGCTATCCCCTGTAAAGAAGGTACTGCTGAAGTTCAGAACTCACGAAAGCTGACCCTGTCACTATGAATGAAGTTGGGTTAACTGGAAATCATATCAAGACATTTAATAACAACCAACAGAAACGTCACCACATGGTAATAGCGAAGGGGAAACAGGAGAATTCATCAATGATAAGGAAGTAGGTATTCTTATTATTTGAGGGTAGTGGTCCTTTAAAATCCACGCTGAGGCGTTCAAATGGTCTAGACACCTTAATCAATACGGAAGCGGAAGGTTTATAATAGCATGGTTTACACTTCACACAGATGGGACTTGTTATTTTCTTGATGTCTTCTAGTGAATTCGGCAAATTGAGGGATTTCACCATAATGATAAAATCCAGTGTCCCCCTGGGTGACATAATTCATCGTGAAGGCATTTCAAACGGTCCAGTTACAGACTTGCACAGGCTATGCGAGAAAGCGTGTCCCGAGGGTCATTTAATTTTCCTGGGTGATAAGAGTATATTGTAATAATAAGTAGAAAGCTCAATTCACCAACGCATGATTTTATCATTTTTAATCTTTCTCTTCAATTTAGTGTTGAACTTGCAGGCAGCAGATTTTTGATCAGTCAGTAAAGTGAATTTCCTTCCAGCTAAAAAGTGTCTCCAGTAGCAAATGGATTCTACAATAGCTCATGCTTCCTTTTCAATAGAGGATTGCCTGACCTCCAGCCTGTGTAATGTCCAAGAGAAAAAGGCCACAGGTCTGCCAGCTTGATTTAGCGTAGCTACTAAGGCCCAGTCTGATTCCACTTGGAATAATAAATCCTCATCAATAGCTGACCATGTCGCCTTGGCTATATCCTGTTTGATGTGTTCAAAAGCACAGAAGGCTCCTTCAGACAGGGGAAAACTAGTAGTTTTAAACAGTGGCCATGCTTTATCTGCGTAGTTGGGTACCCAATGAGCATAATAGGAGAAAACCCCAGGCCACACTTGAGGGATTTCTGTGTCGCAGGTGGGGGTAGATCCATGAGTGGTCTCATCCTCTCTGCGTCTGGGCTGATCTCCCCTTTACTCACTACATAGCCTAGTATAGCCAGGCGTTAAGTGCGGTATACACACGTCGTCGTTAAGGGTTAAGTGCAGATGCTTGGTTACCTGGAGGAAGTTTTGTAAGTCCTTGCCAGATATAGTGACATTGTCCAGATAAGGGAAGGTGGCTTGTAGGTTATGAGCATCTACTAGTTTATCCATCTCCCTTTGGAAAATGGATACACTGTTGGTAACTCCAAAAGGAACTCTTTTAAACTGAAAAAGTTTGCCATCTGCCTCAAAAGCGGTCAACTACCATTCTTCTTTGTGAATACGCACCTGATGATAAGCTGATTTCAGCTCAATTGTGGAATATTGTGCAATCTGGTTTAGCATGTCTGAGATACGAGGCAGGGGATAAGCATCTTGTTTCTAGTTTGGCTGTAGTCCACGACCATTCTAAGTGTGCCATTTTTGATGACTACAACTTGTGCGCGACAAGGACTTGGACTGGGTTCGATGATTTTTTCTTTCAATAAACATCTAACCTCGTCCTTAATAAAGAGTCTGTCCTCTTTGCTGTCACACCTAGTCTTTATAATTATAGGCTTACAATCCGGGGTTAGATTGGTAAAAAGACATGGAGATTTAATTTTTAGAGTCAATAACCTGCCAACAGCCTCTTGGGGTACCGTGATCGATAGTAATGGGCTGTTAAATGCCAATACGATACTTTTCATTTGGCATTGGAAATCTAATCCTAAAACCATCAGAGCTCACAGACTGGGGAGCACATGCAATTTGAAGTCTGTCTATTCATTTCCCTGGACCTTCAGGGTTATCTTACAGCAACTTGTTACATCTCAGTTTAGTCCAGAACAACCCATACAAATTCTGCGCTTAGACGGATATAAGGTAAGATTCAGGGCGCTAGTGGTCATGACTGCCCGAATCGAACAATAGGTTCCCCTTTTACCTCCACTTTCATCGTGGAATGCTGCAGGTTGTGGGGTTCATCTTGATTAATCGTTTTGGACGCTAGAATAGGGTCTCCCCGCGGCGATGATCTGTCGGAGTTCACCTCGTTGCTGGCTGTTCCACTTATGATTTCAGTAGAAGAAGAAGAAGAGCAAGATGAATCATTGGTTCTCCAGGTCAACATAGCAGTGTTGTGGCAGCGCCCAGGTTATTAGTAGCGCTGAACGTTTCTTATTCTTCAGCTCACGGCATGAGACAGGCAAGGAGTCTCGTGCATGGCAGGATCTGGCCCAGTGCCCTCGCTTTCCGCAGTTGGCACAATTGGCTTGCCGGGTGGGGCACTGAGAGTGAACATGTAACGCCAAACTGCAGAAGTAGCATTTTCTGCAGGGGCTTTTATGCTGCGGTGTAATATCGCCCAGCAGCGGATCATCGCCACGGGTGGGTCTTGGGGGGGGGGGCTGCTTCAGCACCTCTCTCTTTCTCAAGAGCTTTAGCACCTTATAGAGCAGACTTTAGGACCTTTGCTTGTTGCCCAGGGTTTCCAGTAAACATTGCCTGATGTACCCCAACTTCAATCCAATTATGAATGCATCCAGCATCAAGGATTCTCGGTGGGCTTCAGCCATGACAGCAGCGCAAGCACAAGCTCCAGACACCCCTTTTAGTGCGAGCGTGAAGGCATCTTCGCTCTCTCTGGCTTCTTGTCTTCAAGTGTGAAGTTGATGTCTTGCAAACAAGGTGTTCTGTGGCTTTATCAACAATAGGTTCTGGGGAGATTCAGTTCATTCTGGTAGACAGCTGTTTCCCTAACTACAGAGTAGCTCTCCAAGGAGGCCCACAAGATGGACCATTCTCGCCGTGTCTTGCACAACATTGTTCACTCGCAGGTTTGCTTCGAAACATTGGAACCAGTGGTGCAAAATTTCTCCGGCTCGGGTGGCATCTTGATCAATCTGGAGTCTTCCAGGGTTCAGGGAAGTATCCACAATTGAGAGTCAGTTAATAAAATTGATATGCCATAGACATGTACCAGATAGTGTTATACTAATCCTGGGCTTTTATTAATGGACTCTCAGCCACCACGAAACTGGCCAGTGGCTGGTGGTTGGAGTTTTCCCATTTGAGCAAGATGGTCTTACCCCACAGGGCAGAGACCCATTGCCCAGGTACAGGGAAACTCCCCAACCACGTCTGGGTCAATTGATTGGATTGGGTGGAAGCTGCACCTGGACGATGTCTTTCCAACAGATCAAGATTCGGTTTATTGGAGTGATAAAACAGGGTCGTTTAACATGAAACTTCTTTTCTCCCTGATGCAAGGCAAATAGACTCACCCCACCCCACCCCAACCCTGGCAGGAACTGCCAGAAGCACCTCTTACATTCGGACAGAAGGAAACAAAAGAGGGTCCCCCAAAGTCCAAACCATCGGTGACCCCAAGCTCCGGATCTGAACCTCTGACACAGTCAGGGACCCTTCGGCGCCTTCACATCCAATACACAAAACCTTTCCCAACTCCCCATCTTGTCGGTATACCATTATGACCTCCCACACTGTCCACAACACCTCCCAGCCTCCCATCCTGTCTATCCCATTATAACCTCCCACACTGTCCACAACTCCTCTCCCAACTCCCCATCTTGTCTATATCCCGTTATAAACTCCCGTACTGTCCAGAAAACCTTCAAATCCCCATCCTGTCTATATCACATTACAATTTCCCACTCCCCATCCTGTCTGTATCCCACTATATTCTCCCAGCCAGTTACCAGCGGTCCACATCCCTGGGCGCCCCTCGCATGGAGTTTCCAGGTGCCCGCCTATCTCTCCCTGCCCCCTGTTGTCTCCTCTGTGGGATGGTCTTCCCCTCCCCCCTGCTCCAGTCCCCAGAATCTGCAGCCCCTTGTGACCACTGCCATTCAGAAGAACAGGCCCCGGGGCCACGAGATTTCAACTAAAGCCCCCCCATCGTTCCAAGCCCAGGCAAAGCTGACAGCAGCCGACTGGGTGGTGGGAGTGCCAGATCTCCACTCCCGTGGGTCCGCATCTGTCACAAGTAGATTACGATTAGAAAAGATAGACACCATCTTATCCTTGGACACCATCTTATCCATGCACCACTTTGAATGGGATTAATGAATGTCGGGCACATATAGAAGATGTTTTCACCGGTTTAACAATCATATCACATAGATTCCTCAGCCTCCCCCCCCCCCCTCCCCTGGCACCTCCCTGATCTCTCCACCATTGGAGGGGGGTCGAATCTTCCATTCCCATTGCTGGGGGATTTACCAACCTGTTCTCAACCTCCATCCCCACACTCTCTTCCCACCTCAAGCTCTTCCCACCTCAATCTCTCCCCACCATCTCCCTCTCTCTCTTTCTCCCCCACCCTCAACTCCAGGTAGCCACCGCTCTACAGGTGGTGAAGACAAACACCGCTCTCCACCTCCAGGCCCAGCTTGACTTCGAGGATCAGGGGGAGAAGCGAGTGGCGGGAGATGAGTGGCTGTTCGAGGGTCCAGGTCTGAAATCAACTCTGAAACCCCCTTCCTTCCCCACTCCCTCTCTGTAAACATTCCTCTCTCTGACACCTTCCACAGTGTCCACAACACCTCCCCCAACTCCCCATCCGGTCTGTATCCTGTTATATCCTCCCGCACTGTCCACAACACCTCTGCCAACTCCCCATCCTGTCTGTATCCCGTTACAACTCCCACACTGTCCACAACTCCTTTCCACTCCCCATCTTGTCTGTATCCCGTTATAAACTCCTGTACTGTCCACAAAACCTTTGCCAACTCCCCATCTTGTTGGTATCCCATTATAACCTCCCACACTGTCCACAACTCCTCTCCCAACTCCCCATCCTGTCTGTATCTCATTATATTCTCCCACACACTCCATCACACATCTTGCAACTGCCCATCCTGTCTATATCCCATGAGAACATCCCACACTATCCACAACACCTCTCCAATCTCCCCATCATGTTTGTATCCCATTAAAAACTCCCACACTGTCCACAACACATCTCCGAACTCCCCATCCAGTCTGTCTCCCGTTATAACCATCCACACTGTCTGCAACATCTCTCCCAACTCCCCCATCCTGTCTATTTCCCGTTAGTATCTCCCACACTGTCCACAACAAGTCTCCTAACTCCCCATCCTGACTGTACCCCGTTATAAACTCCCACACTGTCCACAACACCTCTCGCACTCCCCATCCTATCTGTATCCCGTTGGAATCTCCCACACTGTCCAAAATAACTCTCGTAACTCCCCATCCTGTCTGTATCCCATTATAACCTCCCGCACTTTCTCAAACTCCCCATCCTGTCAGTATCCTGTTATCATCTCCTGCACTGTCTGCAACTCCTCTCCCAACTCACCATCCTGTCTGTAACCCCTTATAGCTTCTCACACTGTCCACTATACCTCTCCCAACGCCCCCATCCTGTCTGTATCCTGATGGATCCTCTGATTCTTCCCCCACCCTAGGGACGTACATCCCGCGGACGGAGGTGGAGATGATCTGCTCCATAAACGCCATTGTTATCCGCCACAACCAGGGCCTGAGACTGCGGGCGAGGAAGGACACACGGGATCGTGACGGACGGGACAGGGTGACAGGTGAGGACCCGTGAAGTTGGCTGGAGTGAGCGGTGAGGGGAGCGTGCAGAGGGAGAGGTGAAGGTGAGGGTGGAGAGGGTAGGGTGCGGAGGGAGTCGGGCGGGTGCGGAGGGTCGGGCGGGTGCAGAGGGGAAGGTGCTGAGGGGGGATGGGAGGGTGCGGAGGGAGAGGGGAGGGTGCGGAGGGGGAGGCGAGGGTGCGGCGGGGGGAGGGGAGGGAGCGGCGGGGGAGGGGATGGAGCGGCGGGGGAGGGGAGGGTGCTAAGGGGGGGAGGTCAGGGTGCTGAGGGGGGAGGGGAGGGTGCGGCGGGAGAGGGGAGAGGAAAGAACATCTGGGTCTGTTGAAGGAAAAACAGGGGGTGGGGTGTTGCTCAAGGAAAGTGGGAGGGGTTGTCCTTGGGTGATGTTCTGATGTGTCAAACATGTCCACTCCCCAACCCACCTCTCCCTTCCTCTTATCCTCTCCAACAGGGGAAGAGTGGATGGTTCGGAGGGTGGGAGCGTATCTCCCAGGAGTTTATGAGGAAGTTTTGGATGTTGTAAATGCCTTCATACTTACGGAAAAGGTCTCTCTGTTCTACAACACTCCCCACCGTTCACCGTGTCGGTCCCCGTACCCCGAGGTCTCTCTTTTCTACTACACTCCCCGTCATTCAACGTTTCGGTCCCCGTACCCCGAGGTCTCTCTGTTCTTCAACAATCCCCACCATTCACCGGGTCTGTCCCCATACCCCGAAGTGTCTCTATTATACAATACTCCCCACCATGTTGGTCCTCGAACCCTGAGGTCTCTGTTATACAATACTCCCCACCATGTTGGTCCCCGAACCCCGAGGTCTATCTGTTCTGCAACACTCCCCACCATGTTGGTCCCTGTACCCCAAGATCTCTCTGTTCTACAACACTCCCCACCATGTCGATCCCCGTACCCTGAGGTCTCTGTTATACAATACTCCCCACCATGTTGGTCTCCTAACCCCGAGGTCTATCTGTTCTACAACACTCCCCACGATGTTGGTCCCCGAACCCCGAGGTCTATCTGTTCTACAACACTCCCCACCATGTCGATCCCCGTACCCTGAGGTCTCTCCGTGTTCCGCGATGCATCTCACTACTCTCGTTTCCTGCAGAGAGCCCTCCATCTCCGTGCTCTGCAGGCCATGAAGGACATGAGGGACCGGGTGAGGCGGACGGGTGAGGAGTGGCTGGTGACACTGGCTGAGGCAGAGGCCTATGTTCCGGGTGTGGAGGAGGAGGTGGTGGGGTCAGGTGGAGGTGACCACGCTCGGGACCCGGCAATACTGTGTGGTGCTCGACCCCGTGGGGGGCCGATGGGAAGCCGCAGTTGGGGCATAAGCTGGTGGTCAAGGTGAGGACTCCCTCCCTCCCTTTTCCCCTCCCGCTGGGACACCCTCTCAAACTCCCGTCTCCCTCCGGGGCAACCCTCTCCTTGTCACCCCTCCCTATCTCCCTCCGGGAGATACTGGGTCAGTGTCTCGCCCCCCACCTCCCACACCCATCTACCGCCAGGACAGCCCTCTCCTGGTCACCCCCCTGTCTCCCACTGGGTCGACAGCCCTCTGCTCACCCACCCCTGTCTCCCACTGTGACCCCCCCAACCTGCCTCCCTCTTGGTCCTTCCCTCTCATTCTGAGAGGCCCCTCCCTCAGGCAATGCCTTCCAGCCCCCTTCCCCGGGAAGCTTCACCATTCACTGGGAAGCTCCCTTGCTTTCCCTCCTCTTTCTTCCCCCTCCACCTCGCCGAACCGGGCTACATTATCATTCTTGTCCCCTTCGGAGTGGGGGGAAGCTCTTTCATTCGAACAGTATGATCCCTCACCCTCTGCACCTTCACCCCCCCCCCTCCCCAGGGTGAGAAGTCGTTCTTCCTGCAGCCGGGGGAGCATCTGGAGGCTGGGATTCAGGACACGTATGTCCTGTCGGAGGAGGAGGGACTGGTCCTGAGGGCAGTGGAGGGTTTTGAGGAGAAGGACGAGGTGTGTGGACGGACACATCCCCCCTCCCCCTCTCCCCACCCACACTCCCCAACCCCTCTCCCTCTCCCCACCTTTTCCCCCTCCTCTATCCCCTTTCCCCATCTCTCCCCCCTTTCCCCCTCCTCTCGCCCTCTTTCCCCCTCCTCTCGCCCTCTTTCCCCCTCCTCTCGCCCTCTTTCCCCCTCCTCTCG